>NW_003852448.1:9521190-9534663 GCF_000181295.1 Otolemur garnettii | reverse complement strand
GATTCTCTTGCCTCAGCCTAGAGACTGAGTTGCTGGGACTATAGGCGCCCACCACAACACCCGGCTCTTTTTTTGTTGCAGTTGTCATTGTTGTTTAGCTGGCCTGGGCTGGGTTCGAACCCGCCAGGGGTGTATGTGGCTGGCACCCTACCCACTGAGCTACAGGCGCCACCCATTTGTGCATTATTGAACAAATAATCACACTCAGGCATTTGTTCAATTCAAGTGCACATATTTTAATCCCTAAGAAACTGAATTGAGAAAAGATTCCAAGTATCTATGTCCTGACCCCTCAGGTTCTTCTCCCTTCTTTGTTCTTTGCATGGAGGCAAAACACCAGTCAGTTTAACAAGGAGGTTGTCAACAAATACTTACTGGCTGCTGCTGTTGGCAAGCGCTCTGGTAAGGAATAAACAAGGGAAACCTCTGTCCTCAAGAAGCCAAGTAAATAATGTGATTTTCCTGCCACCAGGTAACACCAAGGTACAATGTAAAATCATGTTTTAAAAACTTGTTTTTCTTTTTTTTTTTTTCAGTTTTTGGCCAGCTGGGTTTGAACCCGCCACCTCCGGCATATGGGGTTGGTGCCCTACTCCTTTGAGCCACAGGCACTACCCAAAACTTGCTTTTCTTCAGAGCAATTACATAAAGTGGTGTAGAATTGATTGTGAGATGATAAATGAATTTAAAGACTTAAAAATATCCTTTCCAGGCTGGTGGCAGTGGCTCCTGACTGTAATCTTCGTGCTCTGGGAGACTGAGGTGGGTGGATTACTTGAGCTTAGGAGTTTGAGACCAGCCTGAGCAAGAGCAGGACCTGGTCTCTATTTAAAATGGAAAAACTAGCCGGGCATCATGGCAGGCACCTATGGTCCCAGCTACTTGGGAGGCTGAGGCAGGAGGATCACTTGAGCCCAGAAGTTTGAAGTTGCAGTGAGTTTTCACGACACCACTGCACTTCAGCCTAGTGATAGAGCAAAAATTTATCTCAAAAAATATATATAATAGTATGTATTTGGTAATGAATATTAATGGTGGAAAAAATACATTTCTAAAAAAAGGACATATACAATTTTCTGCTGACAGTTTTTTTTTTTTTTTGAGACAGAACTTCAAGCTGTCACCCTGGGTAGAGTGCTGTGGCATCACAGCTCACAGCAACCTCCAACTCCAGGGCTTAAGCAATTCTTTTACCTCAGCCTCCCAAGTAACTTGGACTACAGGTGTCTACCACAATGCCTGGCTATTTTTGGTTGTAGTTGTCACTGTTGTTTGGTAGGCCCAGGCTGGATTTGAACCTGCCAGCTCTGATGTATGTGGCTGATGCCTTAGACTTTTGAGCCACAGGCGCCAAGCCTGCTGACAATCACTGATGGAAGTCCAAGCCACTGGTCCATGTTGGTCTGGGGCTCAGCAGAGTAGGGTCCCAGTTTAGAGGTTGACTGGGGAGAGGGGAGAGGGACTTGTTGCAGAAGAAAACAATGACCTCTGTAAGGCACTCACAGTCACTTCACAGTGGGGTAGAGATATGTAGTAAGTTGATTTGACAGCAATTCCTGCTTTAGTAATTCTTTATAATATACTATTTCTATTTCCCTCTTCTAGGAGAGTAATGAACAGGACAACCCAGGCAGGGGTTGAAGTCAGGAGCCTGTAGCTTCTTATGCACAGCAGATATTCAATGGCTAGTCTTTTTTTTTTTTTTAAACAGTGTCTTGCTCTGTTGCCCCAGGCTAGAGTGTGGTGGCACCATTATAATTCATTGCAGTCTCAAACTCTTGGGCTCAAGCCTTGGTCTTCCAGAGTGCTAGGATTACAGGCATGAACCACCTCACTCAGCCCCTGGCTATTCTTGACTAAATAAAAAATACATTCCATAGCACAGGTGCAGTCAGGAATTTATTTTTAACTACAGGACAGATATGTAGATAAAGGACAAAAATCCTCAGTGCCTAGGGAAGATTAACATATTAAAACCAAAAGCCTGCTGCCACCTAGATATGGACTGAATGTGTTCTCCACAAATTTATGGTGAAACCCTAACCCCCAACATGATGCTTTTGGGAGGTGATTGGGAGCCCTCATGATAAGATTAGTCTCCTTATAAGAAAAGACACAATCTCTCGGCGCCTGTGGCTCAAGTGGCTAAGGCACCAGCCACATACACCTAAGGTGGCAGGTTCGAATCCAGCCCAGGCCCGCCAAACAACAATGATGGCTGCAACCAAAAAATAGCCTGGGGCTGTGGCAGGTGCCTGTGGTCCCAGCTACTTGGGAGGCTGAGGCAGGAGACTTGCTTGAGCCCAGGAGTTGAAGGTTGCTGTGAGCTGTGATGCCACAGTACTCTACCCAGGGGGACAGCTTGAGGCTCTGTCTCAAAAAAAAAAAAAAAAAAAAGAAGAGACACAAGAGAGACAAGTCTCTCTGCCCTGTGAGGAGAGAGCCCTGACCAGGAATCAAATTACTTGGCACCTTGACCTTGGACTTCCTGGCCTCCAGAACTATAAGAAATGAATGTTCCTTGCCATTGGTTATTTGTCGCAGCAGCTGGAGCTGACTAAGGCACACTTATCAGATGCCTTTCTGCCCCTTATTAGCAGCACAACCACGCCCAAGGTACTCTTTTGATGCTCAGCTTTCCCATTATTAAACTGAGATCAGTGATATCACAATCAATGCTATTTAGCTATTACAATAATTCTTACCCAGTCTTTATTTCATAGATATGGCATTTTCTATATTGTTTTGTTGTAAGTGAAATGCTCTTAAACAACCTCATTTGACTCTACTTGTGAGAATTTTAGAGACAGATAAAGAATGTATCTCCAATCTTAGGCAGACCTCTGCCTGCTCCTGAATTCTCATCTATTCCTATGTCAGTTCCCCCAGCCCTGGCTGATCTTGGCAACTCATCTACCAACTGAGCTCCTACACAGAGTGCTGGGAGCCCCACTCCTTACCTCTCTTGTCTGAAACTAGGACTTAACCTTATGTTCCCACCACACAGTTCTGAGGCCTTGCTCTGAACTTAACTGGTGAATGAATGTCTTGAACGTGATATAAAGGACAGTTCTTAGGACTCAGTTTCTAAGCCGGGATAGGGGCTCACACATGTAATCCCAGTGCTCTGGGAGGTCAAGGAGAGAGGCTTGAGCTCACGAGTTTGAGACCAGCCTAAGCTGAGCAAGAGCAAGACCCTATTTCTACTAAAAATAGAAAAATTAGCTGGGCATAGTGGTGGGCTCCTGTAGTCCCAGCTACTCGGGAGGCTGAGGCAAGAGGATCCCTTGAACCCTAAAGTTTGAGGTTGCTTTGAGCTAGGACTCCATGGCACTGTAACCTGGGTTGACCAAGTGAGACTCTGTCTCCAACAACAACAACAACAACAAACTCAGTTTCTGAAAAAACAACAACAAAAAGAAATAGCAATAAAACTTCAAGTGGAGACTCAATAATACGGTCAGTCTTTGGCCAGGCACGGTGGCTCATGCCTGTAATCCTAGCAGTCTGGGAGGCTAAGGTGGGTGGATTGCCTGAGCTCATGGGTTCAAGACCAGCTTGAGCAAGAGTGAGACCCCATCTCTAAAAATAGCCAGGCATTGTGATGGGTGCCTGCAGTTCTAGCTACTCACAAGGCTAGGGCAAGAGAATCGCTTGAGCCCAAGAGTTTGAGGTTACTGTGAGCTATGACACCATAGCACTTTACCAAGGGCAACAAAGTGAGATTCTGTCTCAAAAAAAAAAAAAAAAAGTCAGTCTTTGAAGGAATGTTTGACTGGCTTTAAAGCACAAATGGAGAAATAAAAATAAATATTGTGGCCAAACCCGAGTGGGATGGTAGCACAGCTGTGGGCACAGCTGTGGGAGTCAGAGCTGCCCTCACATGCTCAGGCTCCCATGTGGCCACAAGGGACTCTTATTCCAGTTTTACAAAGGAGGAAAGTGGGACCCAGGCAGGCCAGCTGGCTTGTTCACAGTGACTGGTGGCAGAGTAGGCACCAAGACCAGATTCCAGATGCCAGGCCTGAGGCCCCTCGTGCCACCCGCCCCTCACCGTGGCTGCATGGAAGCAGGAACAAACCAGAAGCGCTGGTGTGTCTAAGGAATGAAGCCACAGATTTGGGCAGAAAGAAAGAAACAAGTACAAAGGAGAAAGAAATAAGATTTAAAAAAGGAAAGAAGTCCCTGCCGGGTTAACCTGCCAAAACCGAACCACACAAAGCGCTCTTGTCTCAGCCTGCAGGCGCCTGGCCACCCTACAGAAGGCCACATGCTGATCACCTCCTCCATGGCAGGATGAGCTGACAGCCCACACATAAAGGCTCACTGTTGCCCGGTGGCTCGTGGCTCCTGGCTCCCTGCTCCTTACCTGGCTGCCTTTTTACTTGGGCCCCTGCCTGGGCCTCAGGCTGCTTCAGCAGCTGAAAGGCAAGTTCCCCGGCAGAGACCTCTGGAAACCCGCCCCCCCAAGTGACCATCCTCCTGGGAAAGGGATGTTTTAAGCGCTAGACTCTCTACAAGGCCCCTCCCTAGTATTGCTGAGCCTGACACCACTGGACACTCCAGGGTCACACTGCTCACCTTAGGCACAGGCCACCCTTCTGGTGCAAGTGCCCAGGCCAATGTCTCCTTTAGACCCCTTGCCTACAACTGACAAGTGCCATCTTCAAAGACCAAGCTTCTCTAAGAGGAGGGTTCATTAACGTGGGGGGAAGCACTGAGAAAGTGTTTAAATCTGATTCTTTTCTTTTTCAAGTTGGAAAGCCACAGTTCAGCTTTGCAGAGTGACATGCGCAGTCAATGACACTGGCTGCTTAGACAAAGTCTCTTTTCAGGCTCATTTATGGTTTGGGAATTCCATTCAAATCAGGTGTTAGGTGTTTAATATGGTGTTATTTGCACTTTGTGGGAATTGGTTTACTCTGCTTCTTTTTTTTTTTTTTTTTTTGCAATTTTTGGCCGGGGCTGGGTTTGAACCAGCCACCTCTGGCATATGGGGCCAGCACCCTACTCCTTTGAGCCACAGGCGCTGCCCTACTCTACTTCTTTTAATCTAACTAGTGAGTTGGCTGCAATGAAGGAATGTGATTTCTTATCACACAAATAGCACTACAACACCATCTTGTATCGGAAATATATATATATATATATATGTATATATAAACACATATACATACATACAAGGAAAAAACAGACACTAACCCAAACAGCAAACTCCTGATTTTCAGTTTTCTTTTCTTTTTTTCCCCTGGTGCTTTATATATTCAGAAAAACTTCTCTAGTAACAAACTATAGAAATGATCCCTGAAGGTATAGTCTTCTGATTTTCAGTTTCCTCTGCTGCAATTCCCATATAATTCTCCCATAGTACGATGTTTTGTTTTTTTTTTTAAGACGGAGTCTCACTATATCACCCTCAGTAGAGTGCTGTGGCATCACAGCTCACAGTAACCTCAAAGTCTTGGGTTTAAGCGATTCTCTTGCCTCAGACTCCCAAGTAGCAGGGGCTGGGACTACGGTACTCGCCACAACAGCTATGTTGTTTTGTTTAGCTAATCCCTGTAACTTTACAAGTGAGAATTTTCCTTTGTGCTATCTACTCTTAACTCTAAATATTAAATCTGCATAACTTTCTATCTCTTGACTAGCTATATAAAAATGCGCCTTATATGTTTCTTACTGTTGGATATTTAATCTAGGGGACTATGGATTTTACTGACTGGGGTGACGGATAATTCTAGAGGCAGGGATACCACTTCCCAAGGGGAGTCTGAATCAGACAAAGGAACCTAGAAGGTAGAGAAAGGGATGAAGGAAGACGAACTTGCCCTATTTTTGCAACTAGCCACCTGTATTTCTCATATTTAAACCACATTTTCTCAGCCTGGGGTTCCTGGCCAGACTTAGGGGAGGGCCTATGAACAATACCCTAAAATTACACACAAAATGTCTATACGTATGTGAATGTGTGCAACTTTGTGGACATAGATGTATAGCTTTCATCAGAATACTAAAGATTTTCATGATTTAAAAAAGATTTTAAGGACTACTGGTTTTGAGAGAAAAGTCTCAAAGAGCCAATCCCCTCTAGTCACTAAGCTCCAGATGTCCCAGAAGGTGCACCTGGCAGAGAGGGTCTGGGAATCACGACTGATGTGTGCCCCGGGAGCTGCCTCCAGGGAGAGACAAGGGTCAGACATCTGTAGGGAATAAGTAGATCCGGTTTGATGTAGTATGTCTGGAGCCTAGACTGCAGAAAGGTGTGATGTGGGATAAAAGGGAAAAGCAGGGGGGGCTAAGTGGCTTAAAATGTATCATTTAAAATCGAACCCAGGGTTGTGGCAGGTGCCTGTAGTCCCAGCTACAGGCTGAGGCTGAAGGCAAGAGAATCACTTAAACCCAAGAATTTGAGGTTGCTGTGAGCTATGACACCATGGCACTCTACCAAGGGTGACATAGTGAGACTCTGTCTCAAAAATAAATAAACAAATTAAATAAATAAAATAAAATAAAAACCCCAAGGAACAAAATTGCTGCCTTCTGGCTGAGCACAATGGCTCACACCTGTAATCCCAGCACCTGTGAGGCCCAGGCGGGTGGATTGCCTGAGTTGACTAGCCCAAGCCAGAGTGAGACCTCATCTCTAAAAAACAGCCAGGTGGGAGATAGCACTTGTGGTTTAGTAAGTAGGGCACTGGCCCTATATACCAAGGGTGGTGGGTTTGAACCCGGGCCCAGCCAAACTGCAACAAAAAAAAAACCTGGCATTGTGGCAGATGCCTGTAGTCTCAGCTACTGGGAGCCTGAGGCGAGAGAATCACCTAAGCCCAAGAGCTGGAGGTTGCTGTGAGCTGTGACGCTACAGCACTCTACGAAGGGCAACAAAGTGAGACTCTGTCTCTTAAAAAAAAAAAGTAGCCAGGCAGGGCATCCATTGGTCAGTGGTTAGGGCGCCACCACATGCACCAGGACTAGTGAGTTCGAACCCAGTCCAAGCCTACTAAACAAACAAATAGCTGGACATTGTGGCAGGGACCTGTAGCTACTTGGGAGGCTGAGGCAAGAGAATTGCTCAAGCCCGAGAGTTTGAGGTTGCTGTGAGTTAGGACGCAATAGGACTCTACCCAGGGTGACAAAGTGAGACTCCGTCTCAATTAAAAAAAAAATTGCTGTCTTCCTTGGTTCACTTGTGGTTGGTCACCCGGGTGACCCACATGGCTGAACACAGATGACTTTCTCCTGTCTTCCTGGTTTCCATCAGAGCTTTGCAGGTCTTGGATGGGTCTGCCCATGTCCCCCAACCCCAGTTCAGCTTTGTCCCCCTTTCAGGGCAGGCTGTGTGGCTGCCTCCCTTCCCTCCCAGGGCTGGCCTGGAACTGGATTTCTGCCTTTCTTGCTGACAGAGACCTTAGCAATTACTCACTCAAAAGATCACGGTACCAAAAATGTGGGATTAAAGTGACGAAACTTGAACCAACTGGGCTTGAGCAGGGTCACAGACCCCAGAGTTCATGAATTAGGCAATGAAACTCCCAAGGTTAGGCTGTCTTAATCATTTTGACATCTCCCAAGCACATGCCATAGAAAGGATCCAGCATCAAGAGGACCTCAACGAATGTTTGCTCAACTGTCAAACAATAAATCACCTGAATCCTATTAGTTATTTTTACTTTCTAAAATTTCACTGATTTCTGGGATTATTATAACAGTTTAAGATGGGGGGGGGGTGCCTGTGGCTCAAAGGAGTAGGGCGCCGACCCGATATGTTGGAGGTGGCAGGTTCAAACCTGGCCCTGGCCAAAAACAGCAAAAAAAAAAAAAAAAAAAAGAATTTTTGGGGGGAGACAGAGTCTAACCCTTTTGCCCCAGCTTGAGTACAGTGGTGTCAGCATAGCTCACACTGCATCTCAAACTCCTGGCTTCAAGCAATCCTGGTGCCTCAGCCTCCCAAAGTGCTGGGATTATAGCTGTGAGCCAGGGATACACGGACTTTAAGCAACTTTAACAAGGTACAATTAACATGCCGTCAAATTCGAAGATTTTTCACAAACGTACAGAATTGTACAACCATCACCAAGCTCCAGTTTAGAACATTTCTATCCCCTCCACCTCCCGAAATATCCCAGACAAGTAAAGTTTTAAAAGAAAGAGAACTACCTGGCGTTTATCATCTCAGTGCAGCTGTTGCCATTTTTAAAATCTTCTTTGGGGATCTTGGCCTGCTAGGCAACATTTTTGTCCTCGCTGTTGTTTTTTACAGTTATATTCTCCTCTCACATTTAGAAGAGACATCTGTTTATATCCCAAGCACAGAGCTTTGTAAAGGGAGCATCACATCAGACAACTTCTCACCACCGCTGACTGAAAACGCTTTTGTCCACAGAGAGCTTCCTCTAAATAATCCCTCTCCTCTCCTTCTCTCCTGCCCCTCCCCTCCCATTCCGTCCCTCCCCTCCCCTCCTCTTAGGTGGTGTTATTATTATTATTATGGATGGGTAGAAAGAGATCTGCTTGTATGGAGACCCTGGAGCTAGAGAGAAACTCTCTGGCTGGGGGTGAAGCAGAGGCAACCTTTGGGAGACTGGACCCAAGACACGGGGGAATTTAAATGTCACCTAAGGCAGCAGGGGCCATGGACAGGTTCCAGCATGTTCTGGAGAAAAGCACAAATTAACAAATACCTTATGGAAAGTATTCACCTCTATTACTCCTGTAACCAAAAAGGCCATCTTCCTAAAGAACTACTCCTTTTCCAGGTGGCCAAAGCAAGGCTGTGAGGCTGGTTAATTGTGCCACTTCCTTGGCCAGCCCCCTTTCTGTCTGTCCAGATTTCCCATCAGCAGCATCCTCCAGCCCAGCTGCCTCTCCTAGGTGCTCCTCTAGGACCTTGAACTCAGCACTCAGCATTGTTGTTTTGTTTTGGTTTTTTTGAGACAGAGTCTCACTTTGATGCCCTTGGTACCAAGTGCCATGACGTCATAGCTCACAGCAACCTCAAACTCTTGGGCTGAAGTGCTCCTCTTGCCTCAGCCTCCCAAGCAGCTGGGACTACAGGTGCCCACCACAATGCCCCACTATTTTTTCAGGGGTAGGGGGTGTTAGGGGTGGGGTGGGGTCTTGCAGGGTCTCACTCTTGCTCAGGCTGGTCTCCAACTCCTGAGCTCAAGTAATCCATATGCCTCAGCCTCCCAAGAGTGCTAGGGTTACAGGTGTGAGCTACTTCGTCTGGCTTGAACTCAGATTGTTTAAACTCCTCCTGAAGTTCGAGTCTCAACCTCAGTCATTAGAGACTTATTTTCACCAGCTTTGGGAGATCCAGGTATCATTTTAATGGTTATTTACACAATATTTTCTTTAAGTAAACTTGTTTACTTAGATACTTCTTTTAAATTTCTTACCTTTACATTGAAGTATAATTTGTATACAATAAAATATGCCTACTTTAATTATGCAGCTTGAAGAATTTTGACAAACCTACGGCCATGAAACCACAAAAGCATTTTTCTCACCACAAAAAAGATTTCTTTCTTTCTTTTTTTTTTTTTTTTTGAGACAGAGTCTCAGGCTGTTGCCCTGGCATCATAGCTCACAGCAACCTCCAACTCTTGGGCTCATCTTCTTGCCTCAGTTTTTCTATTTTAATAGAGGTAGGGTCGTGCTTTTGCTCAGGCTGGTCTTGACCTCGTGAGCTTGAGTAATCCACTGCCTCAGTCTCTCAGAGGGCCAGGATTACAGGCATGAGACACCAGGCCTGGCCCACAAAAAAAAGATCTTTCACAGCTCTTCGAAGTCAGCTCCCATCCTCTCTCCCCATCTCAGGCAAACACAGGTCTGCTTTCTATTATCATAGATTAGTTTTCCCTTGTCCAGAATTTCATATAATGTAATAATGTATTATGTATGTCATATCTGGTCCCTTTTGTTTCTTGTTATTCTTGAGATTCGTTCATCTTGTTTATTGATCAGTAGTTGGTTCCTTTTATTCCTGATTAATATTCCATACATTCATTTATTTTTGAAGAAAATTTTGCATCTCTACTAAAATTAGAAAACCAGTATCAATTGTCATAAATAAAAGGGAACCACAGATATGGATTCTATGAAAACAAAGTAATACTGTAATTTCTACAGAGATACTGTTGTGGCACAAGATGGGTTCCCTTTGCGTAAAAAGAAGCATATCGAATGGGAGGTGTTAAAGATATTATCATCAAACTAAGACTTTTCTTCCTTGTTCTAAACAGAGGGGTTGAAGGAAAGATGGAAAGGAATTATCTTTCTCATTAGATGAGTCCACGTTTTTTAATGCCAAGACCATGTCTAGTGCTAACATTCCTCACCCCCACCAGTGATCCCACGCCTTCCACACTCTCTCTGCTGACTAGGAATGTATTAAGCTGCATGGAACAGGAAGCCCAATGGCAGTGGCTTAAACACATATAGATTTAGTGTTCTCACGTCACAAGAAGTATGGAGATGGGCAGTGTCCTGGACTGGAGCAATACTCCACCTGTCATCAATATGCCAAGATCTCTTGGGCCAGGCTTAGGGAAGGCTTCTGTTCTCGTGGGTTCAGGCCAGTTCCAGGCCCCAGACTCCAAATTCCATGCCAGGTTGGAGAAAGGGAAGCAAGTGTGTCTTCTTTTTTTTCCTCTTTGCCCTCTTTTTAAAATTATTTCACACTCTAATTTTAGTATAAAGTTCAAAAAGGAATTCAAACAATTGCATGTTTTCAGCCTGCCATATGAAACAGAAGTTGATTACTGACATTTAATAAGAGATGTCTGTGACCAGAATGGCCTTCCTCCAAATGAACAAAAGAACCTGACAAATATGGGAGCCTGGTCAACCCTCCAGGACATCCCAGCTGGTCTGCTCTGCCCACTGATCCTAATCGCTGCCTGAGAGAACATAAAGTTGAGGGTGGGGACTGTGTCTTCTCTCTATGCCCTTTCACCAGGAGGCTCATCCCTTCATGTCTCTAAGCTCAAGGTCCAGAACTATTATAATTCTCACTCAAATTATAGCAGTACCTGTATAATTTGACCACCTAAGGGACTGCAACAAACTGGTCAAAATGCAAGGGTGGCCAACACAAGGAACTAGTGCCCTAAGTACATGAGGTGCATGTCCAGTCTAGGACAATTGGGTCAACTTAAGGTGGTGGACAGTACAGGGAGGTGGTCAGCTGCAGAGGTTTCTACTGTACTTAAAGAACTTCCTGAGACCAACCAAGTGCAATGCATATGAAGGTAAGCAATGTTATGCCTTCAAAAGCGGCGTTTCCATAGCTGGGCGTTGTGGTGGGCACCTGTAGTCCCAGCTACTCAGGAGGCTGAGGCAAGAGAATTGCTTGAGCCCAAGAGTTTGAGGCTGCTGTGAGCTGTGGCGCCCCAGCACTCTACTGAGGGCAACAAAATGAGACTCTGTCTCAAAAAAAAAAAGTGGCATTTCCTAAGCATTCAGGTTAATCATAATCTTGAAGATGCATTTTGTTCTGTCAGTTAAAACCTTCAACTTACTTTAACATTTTATGTTTTAAAAACGACTTAAAACAGGAAAAGTAAGATTTGAAAGGCAAAGATAATAATAATGAAGGCTTATTGATCACTTTCTAATTCCTGTCATTCCTTTTTTCTGGTTAATGTGAGATTTCTTACTTGGAATTTGATAAGGGTACTTATACCTAATCGTTGGGTGGGATTTGGCCTCCAACAATAAAACCATTGGTAAAAAGACTATTTTCAGCATTTAATGGCAACTTCCATGTCTCAGCAGCAATCTTTCTGGAAGGTGAAGGATATGGCCATATGAAACTTGGCATAACTAGGTGAGCTATAGTAGCTGTTAGGGTTTATTAGGAAAAAAGGGAAAAGTCCAGGAAACAAGCACGAACACCAAATGAAGTGTTGGGTGAGAAGTTCTCTCGCGAGAGCGCTGGGTAGAAAGCAGATGGACAGCGCATTACTGCCACCTGCTGACACTCCGCGTCAGGAAGGCTGTCACAGATCCTAGGCAGGGAGACGACCAAAAATACCAAAGCTTGTTTTGTTGACATTAAGTGTTTTATTCTTCTATTGCTGAACATTTGGCACAAGTATTTTCCCTGATCCTTCTGTGATTTGGGTATGTCTTCAGGTGTTTGTGAAGGACAGGAGGCTTCCATTTGTTAATTTGTTTCTATTTCCCATCATGCAACTATATTCATTTTCAATATCAGTTTGTGTTAAGCTATTTAAAAATCCAAGGACAATAATCAGAAAATATATTGCTCTTTGCAGCATTATGTTGTAGAGTTCACATTACATCAAAACTTTTGAAAATTATTAAAGTAACTCATCCTAACTTATTTAGAGTAACTACTTTAGAGATTTATATAATGAAAGTGAAAGCAAGCTTTCCGGCTGGTCCGATAGTAGTGGGTTATCAGAGCTTATTAACATTAGTGTCACTAAAGTTGGTATTCAACCCCCCCACTGCTAAATTTGACTGGCTTTTTAGCGCTTGATTTTGTATTCAATTGAAAAGCCAACTTTACAAAATATTCACTTTGGGGGAAAGGCATTCTTACATCAATGCACTTTTGACAACTAATAATACTATTTTTCCCTAATTTTAATAACTGCATAGTTTATTCATTCATTCATTCATCCAATCATATTAGAGACAAGATCTCACTCTGTTAACCAGGCATGATCAGAGCTCATTATAACCTTGAACTCCTAGGCTCAAGTGATCCTTCTGATTGCACTTCCCAAAGTGGTGGGATTACAGGCGTGAACTATGGCGCCTGCCTATATCTGTATCATTTCTTTTAAACACTAGAAATGGTATTCTGCAGATTTGATCCTTGCATTCGTACTTAGCCTAAATGCTGACAATTTCCTAGGGTTTGGGGATTGGAGCACATCTCCCTTTGTGAGCCATCTATACTGTCGCCACAATGGGGCCAGTGAGTGCTAAGTCATAGTGAGAGAAAGAAAGCAGAGTGTCCAGGCTGCTTGCAAGGGTGGCATGTGCTTATCTTCTCGGAAGGGAGGCATAGTTTTCAGGGGACCAGGTACAATCTTGCAGGTATGTCTCTTCTGAGGATACACTGTTCTTGAGGTCCTGGTTATCTCTCGTTCTTGGCACAAATAGGCCCAAATACAATGTACTTGTTAATTATCTGTGCCTGGAAGCATCTTTCCACATCTCAGCATCTTTGTTTAAACAAGATTAGGGCTGAGAGTTATGGTGCAGAGTAAAAAGGGGAGACTACTCAGACCCTATTCTTTTTTCTTTTTTTTCAATTTGAAAGCAGTCACTGTTTATTACCTGACCAGGTTACAAAAACAATCAGGGCAGATACCTTAGTTCATTCTTCCAGATTACAAAAACAATCAGGGCAGATACCTTAGTTCATTCTTCCAGATTACAAAAACAATCAGGGCAGATATCTTAGTTCATTCTTCTTCTTTTTTTTTTTTTTTT
>NW_003852448.1:9511017-9520035 GCF_000181295.1 Otolemur garnettii | reverse complement strand
GGAGACTCGCTTGAGCCCAGGAGTTGGAGGTTGCTGTGAGCTGTGATGCCACAGCACTCTACCCAGGGGGATAGCTTGAGGCTCTGTCTCAAAAAATAAATAAATAAATAAATAAATAAATAAATAAAATAATAATAAAACCAACACAATTCTTTTTTCCTGGAGAATGAAACTGGCCTTTAGAGCAAAGCAAAGAAAATAATAAAGTGACACCACTCCCCAAAGCTCCTGATTAGGCAGGAAAATATTTTTTCTTTCTCTTTCTTTTTCTCTCCTCCCTCCCTCCCTCCCACACTCTCTTTCTGTAGTAGGGAAGAAGGGAAATAAATGGTTGGTGCCATCGAAATAAAAATAGTTTGAGTCCATGGAAATGCCACATTAGAGGGTGACTAAAATTACATGATTCCAAATGATAGACCCAGTTATGGGAAATGAAGAATTAAAAAGCAAGTCTCTGGATAATCTAGGCAGGCTTCCCTCTACTCATCAGATACCTTTGCCTCTTGTATCTGTAGAACGTTTTCTCAGTCACCTGGATCGTGGCCACTGCTGCCATGCGTGACTGTAGATTGTTTCAAAACAGCACGAGCAGGAGTGTCACACAGGCCCCGGTGCGGAAGCGTCATCGTAGCAGCCTGAGCTGCATCTTCTCTGCATGGTCCCTTAGTGAGTAACGGTTGTGTTGATCTGGATATCAAATATCTTCCTCTCCAGGTGTCAGAATGGAACTCTAGCCTTTGGGGAGACTCAGGATTCCAGGGCCACCTCTCTGATTTCCCTCCACTCCACTTCTGAGCACCCCTGTCACTGCCTTCAGCAAAAATCACCCTATCTTCCCTGAAGACAGAGTCCCTTGTGCCCATCACCTCATGTTCTCATTACCCATCTACTTTTCCAACTCTCCAAGTAGACAGCGAGTGTTTCCCAAATTCTTTTCGCCCATGCATTCTCCATACCCAGCACCCAAACTCCCACAGTGCTCAATAAGTGTTTCTGGAATGGATGAACAGTTGAGTGAACAAACATTTAATGAAGTTCATTGACTGTAATATACAAAGGTTAAGGTTTCAAGGGCATGGCCTAGAAGTCAGTTAATTCCTCATTGATGGGCTAAGCCAACAGGTCCTTCTGGGAGCTGCGGTAGGTGGCAGAAGGTGTCAGTGAATAATGAAGTTAGTGGGCTGAAGAGAAAAGACAGAATAAAACACGACATTGATGAAGACAGCTCTCCGAGACACATTAGGACTTGCGCTCTGTCCTGGCTTCTGGCTATGTGACCAGATGTATGTTGGTAAGGCCCCTTCCCTGATCCTGGTCCAGTCAAAATAGCTCAGAAGGCTCTGTGCCTGTGGCTCAAGTGGCTAAGGCACCAGCCACATACACCTAAGGTGGCAGGTTCGAATCCAGCCCGGGCCCGCCAAACAACAATGATGGCTGCAACCAAAAAAAATAGCTGGGAATTGTAGCGGGCGCCTGTGGTCCCAGCTACTTGGGAGGCGGAGGCAGGAGACTCGCTTGAGCCCAGGAGTTGGAGGTTGCTGTGAGCTGTGATGCCATAGCACTCTACCCAGGGTAACAGCTTGAGGCTCTGTCTCAAAAACAAACAAACAAACAAAAAATAGCTCAGAAGCACCTTCACAAGCCCTTCCAGCCTCTGGGGTTGAAAGGCAGGCCCTGGCACTGATTGCTCTTAGCCCAGAGCCTTGGACAGGAAACAAGGATGCCCTGTCCTCACTGCAAGCTGTGCCTTTCCATGGAAGGGTTAACAGGACAGTCGACATTGTCCCTCACCTTTCAAATGTATCATTTGCTGCACTTTATTTTCAGAATAAAAACCACTCAAAAATGGACAATGCTGTGTGTGTGTGTTTTAATTTTCTACTCTGCCATCCCATGGAGACTCTTCAGTCAACTTCTCAACTAAGCTTCCATCAGCGTTGCTTCAGAATCAGGGTTTTTTCTTTCTCCTCCTTTGCTTCCATATCAACTTCCTGATGCACCAAAGGGTCAACAATGCTGGAAAAGGGTTAGAAGTGCTGCAGACAGCTGCGTTGCTGGGCACCTGAGCACCGTCTCCAGGAGGGTCAGGGGAAGGTGCCAAAGGCAGAGCTGCTTAGGGCTGGTGCATTCCTGAAGAAGCTGGGACACAAGATGTTTCTAGGGATTAGTAAATGTCCTTAATGAAGGAAAGTGGGCTCGGGGAGACCAGGATTGGGCAGGGGGGGCAGTTGAACTATGGCAGGACACAGCCAACAGCAAGCTGTGTTTATCAGGTTCAAATTAGTTTTGAATTTTTTTCATAGTACAAAAATAAGTAGGCAGATATCAGTTACCCCCATGTTCATTGCAACGTTATTCGTGACAGCCAAAGGTGGAACCCCTGACGTGTTCCTTGAGAGATGAATGGATAAACACCACACCTACAACAGAATTCCAGAGTGGTCAAATTCACAAACTCAGCAGGTGGAATGGTGGTGGTGAGGCACAGGGTTTGTGGAGAGAGGGGCTTGTTTATGGGTATGGAGTTTTGAGAGAGGGAAATATTCTGGAGATTGGTTGCAAGTAATGTGAACATAGATAACACTACTGAACTGTACACTTTAAAATGATTGAGGTGGTAAATATTTCACATACATATTATTTTTTTAATTTTTTTTTTTTAAATAGAGATGAGTTGGCTTGGCACCTGTGGCTCAAGAGGCTAAGACGCCAGCCACATACACCTAAGGTGGTGAGTTCGAATCCAGCTCGGCCCACCAAACAACAATGACGGCTGCAACCAAAAAATAGCCGGGTGTTGTGGTGGGTGCCTGTAGTCCCAGCTACTTGGGAGGCTGAGGCAGGAGACTCACTTGAGCCCAGGAGTTAGAGGTTGCTGTGAGCTGTGATGCCATAGCACTCTACCCAGGGGGATAGCTTGAGGCTCTGTCTCAAAAAAAAAAAAATAGAGATGAGTTCTTGCTGTTGCTCAAACTGGTCTGGAACTCTTGACCTCAACCAATCCTCCCGCCTCAGCCTCCCAGAGTGCTAGATAAGAGGCGTGAGCCACGACACGACCTGTTACATATTTTTTTAACCACCATTTTAGAAAAGAGCAAAATAAAAGAGAGAGAGAGGGTAAAGTAACACATGCTGCACGTGATGATTAGGCTCAGGTCTGGTCTGGTCAGCTCAGGCTCTGGGATTCTTTGAGTCCTGCTCCATGTCAAGCCTGGTCCTCAGGTACCAGTTTCCTCTGCCACAACTGGGACGACACGCTTACTTGTGTACAACCAGCAGGAGAAAGATGCCTCCCCTGGCCATGGGACAAAAGTCTTTCCCATCAGTAGGATGTGATCCTGCTAGAAGCTCACCATCAACACCCAAGTCCAGGTCAAGACCATGCACTGGTGGGCTGAGATCCCGAGGCAGATCCTGGCAAGGGCGTTTGAATTACTGCATCTGCATGGTCTGCACAGTACCATCTACCCGTATAGCTGAAAATGGATCTTTTCCTCCAAGTGGGTGTGCTTTGTGAAGAGGGACTGGGGAGCTGAATGACATGCCTGTTGAATAGAGGGAGGGGACTTGATAAGAACCAGCCACACAGTGGATTAACTAGCTGTGGTAGATGTATACCATGGAATACTATTCAGACATTAAAAAGATAGATACTACATTTTTCGTATTAACCTGGATGGAGGTAGAACACATTCTTGTTAGTAAAGCATCACAAGAATGAGAGGCAAGAATCCAATGTACTCAATTCTATTTTTTTTTTTTTTTGAGACAGAGTCTTACTTTGTCGCCCTCAGGTTGCTCACAGCAACCTCAACCTTGTGGGCTCGAGTGATCCTTTTGCCTCAACCTCCCAAGTAGCTGGGACTACAGGCACCTGCCACAATGCCCAGCTATTTTTAGAGATGGGGTCTTGCTCTTGCTCAGGCTGGTCTCAAACCCGTGAGCTCCGGCAATCTACCTACCTCGGCCTCCCAGAGTGCCGGTTTTACAGGTGTTGAGCCACTGCGTCTGGCATTCTCATTTCTAATATGAAGGCAGTAGATGAGTTAATACAAGGGTGGGATAGGGGAATGAGGGAGCGAGGAAAGGGGAGGAGTGAGGGGGATGGAAGGTTGCAGGGTATGGCATACCTCTTGGGGACGGGACACAATTATAAGAGATTTTATCTAACAAATGCAATCAGGGTAACCTAATTCTTTCTACCCTCAATGAATCCCAAACAATAATAAATAAATAAATAGTACCAGCCACGTCCATAGGGCTTCATGTTTCCTAGCAACATCCGCTTCTCTGTGTCCTGCCCTTATACCAGCCTTTCATTTATTCATATATTTTGAAATCAGTGTAAATAATCAAACTCCTACTTGACCCACACAGGTACCCAAATTAGACTCCTTCATTATCTGAATTCAAATTTCATGGCCTTGAGGAGATAAAATTTAGGAGAAATATCCAGTTTAGTTTTTTACATGAATTTAATAGATTAACTGGCAAATCTCCACTTTAGAAGATTTCAGTTTTAGTCTTCTTTTTTTTTTTTTTTGAGACAGAGCCTCAAGCTGTCCCCCTGGGTAGAGTGCCGTGGCACTACAACTCACAGCAACCTCCAACTCCCGGGCTCAAGCGAGTCTCCTGCCTCCGCCTCCCAAGTAGCTGGGACCACAAACACCCGCCACAACGCCCAGCCATTTTTTGGTTGCAGCCATCATTGTTGTTTGGTGGGTCCGGGCTGGGGATTCGAACCCTCCACCTTAGGTGTACGTGGCTGGCGCCTTAGCCGGTTGAGCTATAGGCGCCGAGCCAGTTTTAGTCTTCTAAAAACCTTGCCTAATAAACCAGCACAGCCAGTGGTGACAAAGAGCAGACCTGAATCTACAAACTTCCAGCCAGGAGCCTTAACATTTGCTGATCATTCCTTATTAAGTCAGGTTGCTCCAATGGTGAATCAAGAAGAAAGGCTACAGGTGATAAGTTTAATCGATTGCAGGGAGTTTATGTAGGGCAGGGCTTTATTAAAGTACAATCATTCAGAGGGCCTCAGAATAGTTGCCTAACAGCTGTCATGGTAAATTGCATTTGTGAACAGACATCAGTCATGCGCTCCTGCCCAGCACAGTATTGTAGCCTCTGAATAAACACCTCGTCTGCACATCCACTCATCCCGCCCCTCATGTCTCCCCACAGTCCTTGGGGAGCGCTGTCATTTTATCTGATCCGTAGAAAGTTTTCTTAAATGATGTGTTGGTTCATTCTTTCCTTCCACTGTCAAGATTCTGATGAAAGCAATTTTAGAATTGAGGAGACCTTGGAGGACACTGAGTCCAAGGTCAACAAAGTCAGTGCTGAGTCATCTGGAGGGGAATTCTCTTAATTGACCCTCATTTCCAGTGTTAATTGTGGCAGTATTTCCTGCTGCATTTCAGCTCAGCATCCTGTTCTCTGAGCAGCAACAGAAGAGAAACCATCAAAGGTGGAAGCCTCGGTCCCTGCATCTGGAGACAGGGATTTGGTTAAGGTGGCCGGGGCCATACCTCCCAGAGTCGTGCAGGAAGGGGAAGCAGAACCCAAGTAGGGGATCCTAAGCTGTCATTCCTCCAACACCAGCAGAAGAGGGAAGGCAATTCCCAGTGGCAGGAGATACAGTTCCTTTTCCCATTGCTGGGATCCACTGGGGTCCACTGAGGCCATTCTTGTCTTTTCATTTCCTTTTTTTTTTTTTTTATTTTAAGACAGACTCTCATTCTATTGCCCCACGCTAGAGTGACGTGGTGGTCATCACAACTCACAGCAAATTCCTGAGCTCAAACGATCCTCCTGCGTCAGCTTCCCAAGAGGCTGAGACCACAAACCCCAGCTAATTTATCCTATTTTTAGAAGAGACGAGGTCTCCCTCTTGTTCAGTCTGGTCTTGAACTCCTGAGCTCAGGGGATCCTCCTGCCTTGGCATCCCAGGGTGTTAGGTTTACAGGCGTGAGCCACGGTACCAGGTCACATTTCCCTTCTTAATCTCTCCTTTTTCTGCAACTCTTTGTCTTTACTGGCTTAGAAATAAGATCAAAGTATTCTTTAAGATGTTTGTTGTGTTAATTAACTAAATACAGTTCTATGTTTCTGACAAGTTATTCTTTTTAAAGTGTAAGAGCTGAGAATATTACTAACCAGGTAGCTGTAATCAGGAGATGGCATAGTTACTGGAGAGATCAGAAGGGAGCTTGGTTTAATATTCTGACAATTTAATACCTAACTTTCTGGGAGTTGGGGGTATATAATGGCTCTTAATGGAATAGGACTTCAAGAGTGTACTAAAACCACAATTTAATTTATGAAGTGTAATTTTCTGTAAGTGCCATCAGTTGGATACACCCACCATCCACACTCATAAGTTGTACCCCCACAAAACACCCTATCTGTGTCAATTCAATCACACTGTCACAATTAACAGGCTGTCATGAGGGTGGGCAATCAAGAAATTGCTCAGAGCCTTATTTTCCTTGTATGTAAGGGGAGGAATTGGTCTACAGACCTCTAAAATGTACATGTGAAGCCCAGTGATTCTAACATGATGTTTAAAACTTTTTTACTGCTTGAGTGAGATAGTCACACACCATAAAGTTCATCCTTCTAAAGTACACAATTCTGTGTTTTTTTTTGTTTTTTTTTTTTGAGACAGAGCCTCAAGCTGTCCCCCTGGGTAGAGTGCCGTGGCATCACAGCTCACAGCAACCTCCAACTCCTGGGCTCAAGCGAGTCTCCTGCCTCCGCCTCCCAAGTAGTAGTGCCTGCCACAATGCCTGGCTATTTTTTGGTTGCAGCCATCGTTGTTTGGGGTCCGGGCTGGGGATTCGAACCTGCTACCTTAGGTGTACGTGGCTGGCGCCTTAGCCGGTTGAGCTATAGGCACCGAGCCAATTCTGTGGTTTTTAGTATAGTCACAGAACTGGGCAACCATCATCACTATGTAATTTTAGGACATTTTCATCACTCCAAAAGGAAACCCCATAGCTACTAGTGGTCATTGTCCAGTCCTCTACTCCCAAGTGGCAGCAGCCACCAACTTGCTATCTCTCTAGATTTACCTGTTCTGGCATTTTTCACTTAGACCATGTTTTTCAAAACTCATCCATGTTGTCACATGGATCCATAGTTATTCCTTGTTTCTTTTCTTTTTTGATACATAGTCTCACTCTGTCACAGGCAGGAGTACAGTGGTGCATTATAGCTCAAGTAACCTCAAACTGAGCTCAAGCAATACTCCTGCCTCAGCCGCCCAAGTAGCTAGGACTACAAGCGTGCGCCACCACACTCTGCTAATCATTTTATTTATTTATTTATTTATTTATTGAGTGTGCGCCACCACACCCTGCTAATCATTTTATTTATTTATTTATTTATTGAGTGGATACAGGATCTTATTATGTTGCCTAGGCTGGTCTCAAACTCTTGGCCTCAAGTGATCCTCCTGCCACAGCCTCCCTGAGTGCTGGGATTACAGGCGTGAGCCACAGCACCTGGCTTAGTAGTTCATTCCTTTTTATGGAGGAATAATCTTTCATTTAATAGATATACCAGACTGTTTATGCATTCAACAGGTCATGGGCATTTGGGTTTCCACATATTGACTCTTACAACTAATATTGCTATGAACATTTGTGTACAAGCTTTCAATGTGATTTTAAGTGGTTCTTGTTTTGTTTGTTTGTTTTTGGAGACAGAGTCTCACTCTATTGCCCTGGGTAGAGTGCCTTGGTATCATAGCTCACAGCAACCTCCAACTCTTGAGTTTGACAATCATCTCGCCTCAGCCTCCCAAGAAGCTGGGACTACTGTGCCCATCATAAAGCCCAGCCAGTTTTTCTATTTTTACTAGAAATAAGGTCTCATTCTTGCTCAGGCTGGTCTTGAACTCCTGAACTCAAGCAGTCCTCTTCAGCCTCCCAGAGTGCTAGGGTTACTGGCGTGAGCCACCTTGCCCAGTCATTTTAAGTGGTTCTTTATTTAGGCAGATTTTGATGTACTTTTTACCACCATGGGCCAGTGAATTGCAGGAGATAAAAGATTATCTATGCTTGCCCTTCAGAATAAGAGAAGGCTAGCCACAGGGAGCCACATACTGAAATACTGGTACACATTTGTTGAGTGAATGATAAAAAGATACAGTGCAAGGGCAGCGCCTGTGGCTCAAAGGAGTAGGGTGCACCCCATATGCTGGAGGTGGCAGGTTTAAACCCAGTCTTGGCCAAAAAACGCAAGAAAAAAGAAGATACCGTCCTAGGCCGGAGGAAGTGGCTCATGCCTACAATCCCAGAACTCTGGGAGGCTGAGAACTGAACTCTGGATTGCCCCTGAGCAAGAGCAAGACTCCATCTCTAAAAACTATCTGGGTGTTATGGTGGGCGCCTGTAGTGCCAGCCACTCAGGAGGCTGAGGCAGGCGATCACTTGAGCCCAGGAGTTGGAGGTTGCGGTGAGCTATGACGCCACCCATGGTACTCTACTGAGGATGACAAAGTAAAACTCTGTCTCAAAAAAAAAGAAAAAAAAGATATAGTGCAAAACAATTAAATGGTGGTAGGCATCAAAGGCAGATCCAGACACATGAGGTACAAGATGTTCAAATCATTAAATATTGACATCCTATGAACACTTTGTATTTTGGAAAAGGAAAAGAGGAATTGGAAGAGTTCAGAAAACCTGCCTGTCAAGAATTTATGGGAGATCCAGAGACCCAGAGTACAACTCCATGCACATGGTTCTATGTTCTAGACTCTGCAGGATTGGTGCCCCCTGGAGCTGGCCAGCCAGAACTTTCTAAATCTGGACAGCAAGAGCCTAAAAAAAATGGGCCAAATATCCAGGATTCAAGTTTCTCTTTTAATTTTATGTTTTTTTTTTTTTTTTTTTAAGAGACAGAGTCTTACTTTGTTGCCCTTGATACAGTGCTGTGGCATCACAGCTCACAGCAACTTCCAACTCCTGGGCTTAGGCGATTCTCTTGTCTCAGCCTCCCAAGTAGCTGGGA
>NW_003852448.1:9494817-9510362 GCF_000181295.1 Otolemur garnettii | reverse complement strand
AAAAAAAAAAAAAAAGTACGACTTCTCTGGAGCTTGATTTCTTTCATATCCCATGTACCTATGCTACTCTGCATAGGGTAATCTAAACCTACGCATTCCCACTTGCAAATTTTCAGCCAAGTTGATAGTTTTCATCTTGTATATATATGCTCTAATAAGAGTATCTAGAATATATGTTATTAGATAATATAAGATATATTGAATATTATACAATGTATAATACAAATTATATTTTTATATAAGATATATTTTACATTATATATCTATTCATATATTTGTTGTACAATATATGTTAGTCTATTTTTTCTGTGATAGATAATATAATTAGAATATACTACATTTTAATATATATTTTAATAAGGAACAAGATATAATTGCTTTAGTCATACAAATAAGCCCTCCTTTCTACTATAAGGAGACAATGATCATTTACTTGAAGAGCACATTGTATACATTCCTGTCCAACAGGAGGAAGTCAATAACTACAGCATGAAACTAATCTATGAGTTCATTTTCAACATTCAAATATTGTAATTAGAACGTTGCCCAGGGATCCAATTTAGACTTAATGATACTTGCCAGCAGGCTCTGATGTTTTAACTGAGATGGTAATTACGCTATAGATAGATTGATGTGGTGATTAACTGTTACATGTGTCACAGCTGAGGGCATTACAATAAAAAACTTCCCCTGCAGCCCCGGGCCTCATCACCTGAGGTCACAGGGACTGTTTGTCTCCTTCTAGCAGCACTCACTTGCCAAGTTCTTGTAGTATATGGATATTTACTCAATGTCTAACACAAGCTCACTGGCAAGACTCAAGAGAAAGCTATGCATGAGGAAAGGAAAATCCAGCAGTGTGGACACGGAGTCTCGGGCAGCAGAGGCTGGGTGTGGATGTGAGCACAGACAGAGGAATGCCAAGATGAAAATGTGGATGGAATTTTAAAACTGCCCATGGGCAGGAATTTGAGATAACAAATAAATAAATTAATTAATAAAATAAATTTTTTAAAAAAAACTGCCTCACGCTTCCACCCAAAATTGTGATAGGGAAAAAAAGAGAAAATAAGAGTAACCTGAAGTAGGAGGACCCCATGAGCTCAGGAGTTTGAGACCAGCCTGAGCAAGAGCAAAACCCCATCTCTACTAAAATAGAAAAATTAGACAAATGTCGTGGTGGGCACCTGTAATCTTGCTGAGGCAAGATCTCTTGAACTCAAGAGTTGGAGGCTACTGGGAGCTAGGTGATGCCACAGCACTCTACCCAGGGCAACAGGGTGAAACTCTGCCTGAAAAACAAACAAACAAACCTATCAAGGTCATCAAAAACAGAAATTGTGAGAAATTGTTATAGCCAAGAGGAACAGGTATGGTTTGAATATTTGTTCCCTCCCAGACTTGTGTTGAAGTTCAATTGCTATTGTAACAGTATTAAAAGATGGTACTTTAGGACAGCTGCTGCGGCTCAGAGGAGTAGGGCACTGACCCCATATACCAGAGGTGGCAGGTTCAAACCCAGCCCTGGCCAAAAACTGCAAAAAAAAAAAAAAAGATGGTATCTTTAAAGGTAATAAGGCCATGAGGACTCTGCCCTCAAGAATGATACGATGGGCTGAGCATGGTGGCTGCAACTCCAGCACTCTGGGAGGCCAAGGCACAAGGATCGCTTGAGGTCAGGCATTTAAGACCAGCCTTAGCAAGAGTGAGACCCCATCCCTACTGAAAATAGAAAAACCAGCCAGGTGTCATGGGGAGCACCTATAATCCCAGCTACTTGGAAGACTGAGGCAAAAGGATTACTTGAGGAAAAGTTAGAGGTTGCTGTGAGCTATGACAGCACAGCACTCTACCCAGGGAGACAGGAAATAAAGAAAGAATAAGTTAATGCTGTTATTACAGGAGAGGGTTTATATTCAGAGGAGTGGTTCCTTACAAAAGGACAAGGTTGGGGGCAGCGCCTGTGGCTCAAAGGAGTAGGGCACTGACCCCATATACCGGAGGTGGTGGGTTCAAACCCTGCTCTGGGCAAAAAAAAAAAAAAGCTTCCTTTTGTCTCTCTCACCATCTCTTCCCCTTCTACCTTCTGTCGTGGGTGATGCAGTACGAAGGCTCTTGCCAGGTGCCATGACCTCAATCTTGGAATTTCTAGCTTCCAAAACAGTGAGAAAAAAACTTCTGTTCATTATATTTAAATCACCCAGTCTGTGGTATTCTGTTATGGAAGCACAAAATAGGCTAGGACAAGGCCTAAGGAACCCTGACTGCTAAATGTAAAGTGGTGTCCATGGGATAGTCTAAGGAACCCTGACTGCTAAATGTAAAGTGGTATCCATGGGATAGTGGAAGACAAAAAGGACATTTGGGGCAAATTGGAAACCTAAATGAAGCATGGGCTTTAGTTAGTAATAATGTATCAGGATTGGGTTGTTAGTTATGATAAACTTACCCTACTAAAATAAAACATCAATACAGATGGTCCCCAACTTATACTGGCTCAACTTAACAATTTTTAGCATCATGATGGTGTGAAAGTAACATACATTAATAGAACATCAGTAATTTATATGCAATAGTCAACATTTATTTTATTTTATTTTATTTTTGCAGTTTTTGGCCAGAGCTGGGTTTGAACCCACCACCTCCAGCATATGGGGCTGGCGCCCGACTCCTTTCAGCCACAGGCACCACCCTCAACATTTTATTATCAAACAGCCCTTGTGTTAGATGATTTTTGTCCAACTATAGGCTAGTATTAAGTGTTCAGTAGGTTAGGTATATTAAATGCGTTTTGACTTTTGACATTTTTCTCTTCTTTTTTTTAGAGGTGGAGTCTCACTATGTTGCCCAGGATGGAGTACAGCCGCTATTCGCAGACATAATGGTAGTTCACTGCAGCCTCTAACTGCTGGGCTCAAGCCATCCTCCTGCCTCAGCTCCCAAGTAGCTGGGACTACAGGCACGTGCCATTGTGCCCGATTGACTTAAGACATTTTCATTGTACAATGGGTCTGATCAGGTTGTAACACCACTATAACAGGGGAAACAGGGTACAGGGTGTGTGAGAATTCTCTGGACTATTATTGCAATAATTCTGTAAATCTAAAACTGTTGTAAAATTTTAAAAACTGCCTCACTTAAAGTTCACCAGTGTTTAGCTGTTTGAATCACTTTATATGGTATCACTAGTGGTCCAGTTGAGAAACTGAGGCATGTAGAATAAGGGATTTGCTCAGAGTTCCAATGGGAGGTGAAGACTCAAAGTCACACTCTCAATGGGGTCCTGGCTTCCCTCATAAAGCTAGCTGCGCACTCTGCTACTGACACTGACACTGACCCTTCTATCTTAAAGTTATGTTCTGAAACAACGGATGTCACTGGTACATAGGGATGATAATAGGTATCTTCTAAACTCTTAGAAGGAGGGAGGAGCAGCACCTGTGGCTCAAAGGAGTAGGGCACCAATCCCATATGCCAGAGGTGGCAGGTTATAAACCCAGCCCCAGCCAAAAGAAAACTGCAAAAAAAAGGAGGGAGACAAGAATAAAGTTACCCCATTAAGAAATCAACCCACTGGGTGGAGCCTGTGGCTCAGTGGGCAGGGCGCCGGCCCCATATACTGAGGGTAGCGTGTTCAAACCTGGCCCTGGCCAAACTGCAACACAAAAATGGCGAGGTGTTGTGGCAGGCACGCGTAGTCCCAGCTACTCCGGAGGCCGAGGCAAGAGAATCACTTAAGCCCAAGAGTCTGAGGTTGTTGTGAGCTGTGACGCCACGGGACTCTACCAAGGATGACAAAGTGAGACTCTGTCTCTAAAAAAAAAAAAAAAGAAACCAACCCATCAATTAAAGTAAATCAGGGAACTGCTTTATAATTTGATAGAAAAATCAGGTGTCAGGGAAGCAGGACTAGGTTGTAGTTATATAATGCACTGACTGGAACCTTACACTTTTGTCCTCCTTCATGTTTGGGGAAAGACTGTGATAGACTGAGGACAGCTGGAGCCAGATAAAGCAGCCCAAGTATTCCAGTGTGGGCAGTGGGCTCCGCGCCTGTAGCTCAATGGCTAGGGCGCCGGCCACGTACACTGGAGCTGGTGAGTTTGAATCCAGCCTGGGCTGCCAAACAACGATAACTACAACCAAAAAAATAAATAAGTAATAGCCAGGCGTTGTGGTGGGTGTCTATAGTCCCAGCTACTTGGGAGGCTGAGGCAAGAGAATCGCTTAAGCCCAAGAGTTGGAGGTTGCTGTGAGCTGTGATGCCACAGCGCTCTACCCAGGGCGACAGCTTGAGACTCTGTCTCAAAAAAAAAAAACCAAAACAAAAAACAGAGTGGGCGATAAACATCCAAGAGCTGACCAGGAGAGCTTGCCTGGCCACGCGACAACCTACAGGTCACATTCAGCAGGCTTCTGAATTCACCTGCCCAGGGCTGGGGTCTTGTGATTCATGGTATCATCTTGTCCCTGAATAAAGAATCTTATTATGAGTTCCTCAAATATTTGACATACTGATTGATGTATGACCCACTGACATTGAAAAGCGCCCTGATATGTTTGAGTCATAAAGTTTTACTGATTATCTTGTATATAGATTTCAACTTCTCCTCCTCCTCCTCTTTTTTGGGGGGGACAGAGTCTTACTCTGTTGCCCAGGTACCTCACAGCAATCTCAAACTCATGGGCTCAAGTGATCCTCCTGCCTCAGCCTCCTGAGTAGTTGGGACTATATGCACCTGCCACAGTGCCTAGCTAATTTTTGTATTTTTAGTATAAACAGGTTGGTCTCAAACTCCTGAGCTCAAGGGATAGGCATGAGCCAGTACACCTGGCCTGCCTGTAGAAATTTTAGCATGTGTGTTGCAATCTGTAGCCAATGATTATAACCTACCAATGGAAAAAAACAAATTCTACTCCCTTCACCTAAACTTCCTTTCTTTTTTCTTTCTTTCTCTCGCTCTCTTTTTTTGATACAGATTCTCACTCTGTTGCCCAGGAGTTGTACATTGCAGCAAGCTATGCTGAACTCCAGCCTGGGCAACAGAGCAAGACCCTGTCTCACAATTTAAAAAAAAGAATCCTACAATATGTAACCCTTTGTATTGAGCTTTTTTCACTCAGTATTTTTTGAGCTTCATCTAAGTTGAAGCATATGTCAGTACTTCATTTCTTTATATGGTTGAATATTATGCCATATTATATATATAGCAAATTTGTTTATCCATTCAACCACTGATGGACATTTGGGTCGTTTGCACTTTTTGGCGATTATGAATAATGTTGCTATAAACATTTGCATACAAGTTTCTGCATGAACATATGTTTTCATTTTTCTTGAGTATATACATAGAAGTAGAACTACTGGGTCATATGGTAATTCTATGTTTAACATTTTAAGGAACTGCCAAACTGTTTTCTACAGTGGCTATACCATTTTACATTCCCAGAAGCAATTATGTGAGGGTTCCTATTTCTCCACATCCTCACCAAAATTTGCTACCTTTTTTTTTTGAGACAGAGCCTCAAGCTGTCACCCTGGGTAGAGTGCTGTGGCATCACAGCTCACAGCAACCTCCAACTCCTGGGCTTAAAGTAATTCCTTTGTCTTAGCCTTCCAAGTAGCTGGGACTACAGTCACCCGCCACAATGCCCGGCTATTTTTTTGGTTATAGCTGTCATTGTTGTTTGGCAGGCCTGGGCTGGATTCCAACCTGCCAGCTCTGGCGTATGTGGCTGGCGCCTTGACCACTTGAGCACAGGCGCGGAGCCCTCAGGAACTGTTCTAAAGGAGGAAGATTCAATCATGTAACAAGTTACTGTTGCTGGGTCTATGGAGTAGGTAGCAACAGAGAAATGAGGGACTTGGATGCAACTGACATTCCTACAAATCACTGTACTCTATCATGGGCTTGGCTCTGAGTTATAACAGTCTGGGTAATGAAACACTGTACGTATCCAAGAAAAGTTAAAAATGCCCTTCAAAACAAAATAGTCATCCATCATTTAATGTGGTTTCTAGGGAGAATAGAATATTTCACATTGGAATACTAGTGTAAGTCCCTCTGGGAACCTATCTTATCCCTGGTCTCCAGACACAAATGAGTTATTTATGCATGGTTCACCCACTTAACTAGAGAGGCAGGCTCTTATTTCAGCTGTGTTGTGTGACAAGGAAGAAGAAATCAGGTACATGTTAGTTCAAGTTTATGGGTGATTTTAAGTTTTTGGGTTGTTTTTTTTTTTGAGACAGAGCCTCAAGCTGTAGCCTGGGGTAGAGTGCTGTAGCATCACAGCTCACAGCAACCTCCAACTCCTGGGCTTGAGTGTCTCTCCTGCATCTGCCTCCCAAGTAGATGGGACTACAGGAGCCCGCCACAACACCCGGCTATTTTTTTTTTTTTTTTTTGGTTATAGCCATCATTGTTGTTTGGTGGGCCCGGGCTGGATTTGAACCCACCAGCTCAGGTGTACGTGGCTGGTGCCTTAGCCGCTTGAGCCACAGGCACCCAGCCAATATTAAGTTTTTATAGTGATTTAAAACTCATATTTTATCACCTTACACTTAATAATTTGATATTTATACCTAGTTCATGTACTTATATAGAATGATTTTATATCTGTTACTATTGTTATTATTGACATATAAATAACATATTAATTAATTTTTTTTTTGAACTTAAGAAAGGGAGACCATTTACCAATTTCACTAAGACTTCCAATAGCTCTGCTCATGGCAAATCCATCCTGACTACTGCGAGGGCACAAAAACATACAAGTTATTGTTGATAGCAAAGGGGAAAAATACCCTACATTCCTCCCCAGATCCTGGGCCACTATGGACACAAACTCCATGTAGCCAAGACAGGGAGGAAAAGTGTCCTTCAAATGGCCATGGTACAGACCAAGCAATGAGGGCACCTGCTTCTGTGCGAGGGGGACTTGGAGCATTTGAAGGAAAATCATGAGATAAGGGGTACAGCTTTTAGGAAAATGCAGGAATTGGACAGCAGGAAGGGAACAAGACAAAGCATCCCAACTGAGGAAAGGGTGGGGACCTTCAGGGCCCAGTGCTGTGAGCAGAGGCATTCAGACCCAAGGCCCAGGCTGAAAAACCACAGAATAAACTACTCTCCCAGGGCCTGGGAGCCCAGGAGGGGAGCATGTCGGGGTGTCGGGCCTGTTGCCACCCAGCGCAGCAGCAGGGCACTATCTGAGAGGACCTAAAACCAATCAGAAAACCGACTTAGAAAGCAGCTGGCTTCCTGTAGTCACCTCAGTGCCAGCAACAAAGCGTTCCTCCCACAAAGCTTCCATTGCTCTGAGATCTAAAATAGTGCTGCAGTAGCACTTGAATTTTAATAGGATACATGTAGAATTGGAATTAGGACATTTTAAGTGTTTCTTTTAATAGACATCATATTCTACAAGGGAGTTAATTTAGAGAACTCTTAGGCCAACACCTACAGATTCAACCGAGGCATTTCTTTAAAAGTGAGGTCCTCTGGATTCCCCAGGACTCACATTATTAATAACACACCATTGACTAACATATGTAAACTACTTCATAACAACAGCAGAATATACAATATTCTTTCTTTTTCTTTTTTTTTTTTTTGAGACAGAGCCTCAAGCTATCCCCCTGGGTAGAGTGCTATGGCATCACAGCTCACAGCAACCTCCAACTCCTGGGCTCAAGTGAGTCTCCTGCCCCAGCCTCCCAAGTAGCTGGAACCACAGGCACCCGCCACAACACCCGGCTATTTTTTGGTTTCAGCCATCATTGTTGTTTTGGCGGGCCTGGGCTGGATTCAAACCCGCCACCTTAGGTGCATGTGGCTGGCACCTTAGCCACTTGAGCCACAGGCGCCGAGCCAATATACAATATTCTCAAGCTTGCATGCACCATTCACTAAGATAGACCATGTTCTGAGCCATAAAAGGTATGTTTAGGCCTTAGCAAATTTAAAAGACTAGAAATAATACAATTTTTGCTCTCAAGCCACAATGGAACTAACCATTAACAGAACAGTATCTGGAAAATCCTCAGATACTTCACGATTAATAATATACTTCTAAATAACACATATTTTGAACTAAATGAAAATGAAAATACAACTTTTAAAATTTCATGAGATGGGGGCGGCACTTGTGGCTCAAAGGAGTAGGGCGCTGGCCCCATATGCCGGAAGTGGCAGGTTCAAACCCAGCCCTGGCCAAAAACTGCAAAGAAAAAAAAAATTTCATGAGATGACTCGGCTCCTGTGGCTCAAGTGGCTAAGGTGCCAGCCACATACACCTAATGTGGTGGGTTCAAATCCAGTCTGGCCTGTCAAACAACAATGACGGCTGCAACCAAAAAAAATAGCCAGGCGTTGTGGCTGGCGCCTATGGTCCCAGCTACTTGGAGACAGAGGCAGGAGACTTGCTTGAGCCCAGGAGTTGGAGGTTGCTGTGAGTTGTGATGCCATAGTACTCTACCCAGGGGGACAGCTTGAGGCTCTGTCTCAAAAAAAAAAAAATTCATGGGATATAGGGAAAGGAGAGCTTATGATGGCATTAAATGCATATATTAGAAAAGACGAAGGCTAGGATGGGGCACCCACCTGTAATCCCAGTAATTTGGGAGGCTAAGGTGGGAGGATAGTTTGAGTGCAGGAGTTCCAAGCTAAAGTGAGCTGTGATGGGGCCACTGCACTCTAGTCTAGGTGACAGAGTGAAACCAGGTCTCAAAAAAAAGGAAAGAAAGAAAAAAAAAAGAAGAAAGGTCTAAAATCAGTAATCTAAGTTTCCACCTTAGGAAAACAGAAAAATAAAAACAAGTTAAGTTCAAAGTAAACTGAAGGTAAGAAATTAGAGCAGAAATCAAAGAAATTGTAAACAGAAAACCAGTAGAAGAAAAAATCAACAAAATCAAAAGCTAGCTCCTTGAAAAGATCAGCCTCTTGCCAGGCTAACTAAGAAAACAGAGTCAATACACAATCACTTAACCACACAAAGAAAATGAAACAGATCCCATGGACAAGCTGATTCTAAAAAGTCAAAAACACCCACTAGCCAGTAATACTAAAGGAGATGAGCAAAGTGGTAGGACCAACACCACCCAGCTTCAAGATTTACTACAGAGCTGCAGTAATCAAGACAGTGGTATTGGTGAAAGAACAGACAAGTGAATAAATGGAACAGAACAAGGAGTCCACAAATTGACACACATAAGCATAGTCAACAGATCTTTGACAAAAGAGCAATGACAATACAGTGGTGAAAAGATAGTCTTTTCAAAACATGGTGCTGGACAGATGGTGCCTGTGGCTCAAGGAGTAAGGTTCTGTCCTCATATACTGGAGGTGGTTGGTTCACACCCAGCCCTGGCCAAAAACTGAAAAAAGAGAAAAGAAAAGTGGTGCTGGAAACAACTGGACAGACATATGCAAAAAAATAAATCTTGACGCAGATTTTATACTCTTCACAGAAGTTAGCTGAAAATAGATCACAGACCCAAGTGTAAAATGCAAAACTGTAAGTCTCCTAGAAGATAACATAGGAGAAAATCTAGTTGACCCTGGGTATGGAGATCACTCTTTAGATAAAACACTAAAGCACCGTTCATGAAAGAAGTAATTGATAAGTTGGAATTTATCTAAATTAAAAACTTCTGCTCTGTAAATGATACTGTTAAGTGAATGAGAAGACAAGTCACAGATTGAGAGAAAATATTTGCAGAAGATATATCTTATAAAGAACTGCTATCCAAAATAAGCAAAGAACTCTTAAACCCAACAATAAGAAAAAACTCGGCACCTGTGGCTCAAACGGCTAAGGTGCCAGCCACATACACCTAAGGTGGCGGGTTCAAATCCCCAGCCTGGGCCGCCAAACAACAATGACAGCTGCAACCAAAAAATGGCCAGGCGTCGTGGCGGGCACCTGTGGTCCCAGCTACTTGGGAGGCTGAGGCAGGAGACTCCCTTGAGCCCAGGAGTTGGAGGTTGCTGTGAGCGTGATGCCATGGCACTCTACCCAGGGGGATAGCTTGAGGCTCCGTCTCAAAAAAAAAAGAAAATAAACAAACTAATTTAGGTGATAGACCTCAACAGACACCTCACATACATGGATGGCAAGTTAGCATAAGAAAAGATGCTCAACATTATAAGCCATTATAGAATTGCAGCTTGAAACAACAGTAAGATACCATTGATATCTACTAGAATAGCCCAAATCCAAAAACTGACATCACCAAATGCCAAGCAAGAATGTGGAGCAACAGGAACTCTAATTCGTTCCTGATAGAAATGCAAAATGGTACAGATACTGTAAAAGACAGTCTGGCAGTTTGTTACAAAACTAAACATATTTTTCCCATAGGTGTACGATACAGTGATTGCACTCCTTGGTCTATACTCTTAATGAGTTGAAAATTATGTCCATGTGAAAACTTGTATATGGATGTTTATAGCAGCTTTATTACTATTGTCAAAACTTGGAAGCAACTAAGGTATCCTTTGGTAGGTGAATGGATAAATAAACTGTGGTACCCCTAAACAGTGTACTATTATTCATCCCCCAAAAGAGAAGAGCTATCAAAGCTAAGAAAAGACATGGAGGAAACCGACGCGCATACTACCAAGTAAAAGAAGCCAATTTGAAAAGGCTACATACATATGATTCCAGTTACATGCATTCTGGGAAAGGAAAAATGGTGGAGAGTAAAAAGATCAGTGGTTGCTCGGGGTGAGAGGGGAGGGTGGGATGAACAGAGGTCGGAGGATTTTTAGGGCAGTGAGTCTATTCCGTGTGATACTCTAATGGTGGATACGTGTCATTAAACATTGGCAAAACTCAAAAGAATGTATATGATAAAGAGTAAACTCTAATGTAAGCTGTGAACTTTGGATAGTAAAGCTGCAATGATGTAGATTCAACACTTGTAACAAATGCACCACTCTGGTGGATGTGGATAGTGAGGGAACTTGTGTGCGGGACAGGCGGTATATTGCAAAAATCTCTATACCTTTAGCTCAATTTTGCTGTGAACCAAAAAGTCAGTTAAGAAAAAATAGGACAGCAACTGTGCAGAGAAGCAAACATGAAAACAGAACTTGAGCTACTTGGTTTCTATCATTTTATGTCACCACTTGGAATTTTTATTTATTTAGTTTAATTAAAAATTAAATTAATTTAAATAAATGTTAAAATTTAATTTAAAAACAATTGGTTTTAAAGTTAACTTTAATTTAAAATTTAAAGCACTTTCTTTTTCAGTGTTGTAATAACTTTATCTTGCATTTTGCAGAAAGCCTAGGAATGATTTTTTAAAAGGACCTTCCTTCCCCACAGCACTATTCTCTGACAGCTGTTCAAGTCAGCACTTGAGCATCTTGCAAGGATTTCAGGCCAGCCAACCATTAGCCAAAGAATTTGGCAGCTTTAAAATTTTGTTTTTAATATAGTAGCGTGTCCACTATGACGGCACACCTGTTCATCCAATCGCCACAATACATTTTCTGAAAATGAGTGGTGATTTGCAAGTTAGCTCCGGCACTGAGCTGTGCTCTAAAAACACAGTCTTCCAAAGCGGGATGCTGACGGTACCACAAAGTGTAATATTCTTATTTGGATAAGTGCATATTTCAATTCATACAGAAAATATTTTCCTGAATTAAAAAACAAAACTTTAAACTGGAAATTTCTTCTTTTTAAAACTGTTGCTTCTTTTCAAGCTAATGGAGGAATAGAAAAAAAAACAATGACTATTACTGATTATTATATGGGCTTCACGGAAAACTCTTGCAAGAGGGCTGATCAGAATGACCGGCTGTGGGAATGCAGACGCCCCCGGGAGCCACGCGGGTCGGCCTCTCCCCGGCCCCCCGCGTCTTAACCCGAGACACCGGGAAAGATGGTTTGTGCCTTTGGGAAAGGCGGTGAGGCCAGAGGCGCGGGGCTGGGAAGGGGCTGGCGCCTGGGGAGAAAAACAGGAATGTTCCTCGCTCCAGACGTCTGGCTGTGCTTGCTGCGGCCTTATTTCTCCAGGGCATCATTTTTTAAAAAATGATATTATTAATTATGTTTTCTTAAAAAATTTAGCCTCCATGGACGAAATACTTCCCTTTCTGATGAAACTAGGGATCAGGACGGCTCAAAAAGCCCGAATCTCTACGAAATAGAAACACTCGCTAAGGAACAGGACAGGGCACCACGGTGAGCAGGGAGAAGGCTCAGGGGAAGCCTCTTGGGAAAAAGCTAAAAAACTAACAGACAAAAACTTGAAATCCCCGCTCGAAAAGTTCAAGAAAAGCGTCCTGGGGTGAGATGAGGGTCTGGGACCCGATTTTTACGAGGTGAGGGGTAGGGTAAGGGAAGGAGAAGAGGGGAAGGGGAAGAAGGGGATAAGGAGTACAAGAGGCAAGGGAAGAAGGGACAGAAAGAGAAGGAGGGGAAGGAGCCGTCCTGGGCGTCCCCCGGAGCGGGGACCAGGGTTACCCAGACCCACGCCCTGATGCTGTCTTCGCGGACATTCTTCTCAAGAAAAAGTATTTCTAGCCCTTCAGACGGTCCCTGAGACTTGAAACCGCCCTGTGAGCCGGGCCGGGACCCCCTCCCGGCATCTGTCTTCTGGGCTGCGGCCGAGGCCGCGTTTGCATGCAAATCACCCACAATGCTTTGAGCGTTGCAGTCCCGGTGAGCCTTTAAATCGATAGAGAGAAAAAGGCTTTTTTCTTAATACAGTCAGTGTACTAAATGTTTTTGTTTTTAAGCATATTGTTTATGTTTGATGTGTGTCTTATACATTAAAAGAACCTCCCACTGTAGTAACCATAAGTGAAAAGAAATAAAATATTAGAGACTTATATAGATGGCGGCCTGGCCCTTGGCTTTGGCTGGTCCGAGTGCAGTGGTGTTTACAACTAATTGATCACAACCAGTTACAGATTCCTTTGTTCCTTCTCCACTCCCACTGCTTCACTAGACTAGCCTTTTGCTGATAGGAGAACCATCTTTTTCCTTGCTTGGACAGCTAGGTACTAGGTCCTTCCTCATGATTTCTTAAACACATCAGAAAATCCATTGTGCACCGTTATTTATCAGCGGAGATGACTAGCAGAGAAGATTCAGCGTTTAGGAGTCTGGCACAGATCATTGAAAATTGAGGTCCCGTGTTTCTGAACTGTTCTTTGAGAAAAGGGAGAACCATAAGGTCAAGTAACCTCTCCAAAACACTTTGTCTATGTAGTATCAGCACTAAAACTTTTCAGTGTTTATACAGCATCAGCAAGGTGTAAGTTGAGTGAGAAGATCCCAAGCTGTTTACGCGGAAATGACGCTTTCCTCTGTTCTGAGAGGTGAGTGGACAAACTGCTCACCTTTGTCCTTTGTGGTTTCAAAATTTTGGTATTGAAAAAAAAAATCTCTTTTCTCTTTTCAAATGCCAGGCTTTTGCAAATCAAAATTATTTGGGCTTCAAACTACTGTGCATGCAATGATAGCAGGATAGACCACGCAATATTTGGGACACATAGGGAATATTTTGTAAATATTTTGTAACATTTTGTAATGAATATTTTGTAAATAAAAGTACATTTAGCTGCAATTTCACATAGTATGGGAACTTAATAGGCAAAATTTGGGACACTGGGTATTAAGTATTGTTCAAATCTGACTAGGCATCCTATATTTTAGCTGACAACTCTATCTTTGTCAAAAATGTCTTAGCAAAGAACTAATGCCAAACTTTTCTTTCTAGAGTTATCATATTACTCTGGGACGGCCTCATTGTTGCATTAGCCATTCATTATTGGTTTGCAAATATTATCTGCTTAAGAATCTTGGCTCGGCGCCTGTGGCTCCAGCCACATACAACTAAGGTGGCGGGTTAGAATCCAGCCCGGCCTGCCAAACAACAATAATGGCTGCAACCAAAAAATAGCCTGGTGTTGTGGCGGGCGCCTGTGGTCCCAGCTACTTGGGAGGCTGAGGCAGGAGACTCGCTTGAGCCCAGGAGTTGGAGGTTGCTGTGAGCAGTGAAGCCACAGCGCTCTACCCAGGGGGACAGCTTGAGGCTCTGTCTCAAAAAAAAAAAGAATCTTCTGGAGATGATGTACATATGTCATCAAGACAGATGGGGCTGGTGTGATTCTGTCCTGGGTGGCTGTTCCTTGGAGCAGTAGTCATTAATCTCCGTCTGCTTTCCCGCCCACCTAAGTGAGTGAGTGCCACCACCTCATGGAAGATTCAATGGACATGGACATGAGCCCCTTGAGGCCTCAGGACTATCTTTTTGGTTTTGAACTAGAGGCCGACAAAGATTATCACTTTCAGGTGGATAATGATGAAAATGAGAACCAGTTGTCTTTATCCCACCCCCACCCCCTTGTTTTTTTCAGTTTTTGGCCATGGCTGGGTTTGAACCTGCCACCTCTGGCATATGGGGCCAGTGCTCCACCCTGTTTAGCCACAAGGACTGCCCAAACCAGTTGTATTTAAGAACGGTCAGTTTAGGGGCTGGTGTAATCGATGAGTTGCACATTGTTGAAGCAGAGGCAATGAATTATGAAGGGAGTCCAATTAAAGTAACATTGGCAACTTTGAAAATGTCCCTACAGCCAAGGGTTTCTCTTGGGGGATTTGAAATAACACCACCTGTGGTCTTACAGTTGAAGTGCGGTTCAGGGCCTGTGCATGTTAGTGTCAGCACTTAGTAGCTGTGGAAGAAGATGCAGAGTCAGGAGATGAAGAGGAGGAGGATGGGAAACTCCTAAGTATGTCTGGAAAGCGATCTGCCCCTGGAAGTGGTAACAAAGTTTCACAGAAAAAAGTAAAACTTGCTGCTGATGAAGATGAAGAAGAAGAAGATGATGATGATGATGATGATTTTGATGATGAGGAAACTGAAGAAAAAGCTCCAGTGAAGAAATCTGTGTGAGACACTCCAGCCAAAAGTGCACAAAAATCAAACCAGAATGGAAAGGATTCAAAACCATCAACACTGGGATCAAAGTGTCAAGAATCCTTCAAAAAACAGGAAAAACTCTTAAAACACCAAAAGGACCTACTTCTGTAGAAGACATTAAGGCAAAAATACAAGCAAGTATAGAAAAAGGTGGGTCTCTTCCCAAAGTGGAAGCCAAGTTCATCCATTATGTGAAGAACTGCTTCCGGATGACTGACCAGGAGGCTATTCAAGATCCCTGGCAGTGGAGGAAGTCTCTTTAAGAAAATAGTTTCAACAGTTTGTTAAAATTTTCCATCTTATTTCATTTCTGTAACAGTTGATATCTGGCTATCCTTTTTATAATGCAGAGTGAGAACTTTCCCTACCATGTTTGATAAATGTTGCCCAGGTTCCATTGCCCAGAATATGTTGTCCAAAATGCCTGTTTAGTTTTTAAAGATGGAACTCCACCCTTCACTTGGTTTTAAGTATATATGGATGTTATGATAGGGTATAGTAGTAGTGGTGGTCAGACATGGAAACGGTGGGGAGACAAAAATATACATGTGAAATAAACTCAGTATTTTAATAAAGTAAAAAAAAAAAAAAAAAA
>NW_003852448.1:9486171-9494797 GCF_000181295.1 Otolemur garnettii | reverse complement strand
AAAAAAAAAAAAAAAAAGACTGATAGGACTGTGGAATGAAAGTTGCCTGAAGTCAGAGAAACTGATTCTGTTCACACATTCCTTAGTTTCTTAGTGCCCATATAACTGTTATTCCACCAATTAATAACAATTAAGTACTTACCCCCACCTCCATTATCTATCTATCCATCCACTTTTTAGTTTGTAGCAATGGTTCTACTGACTGTGTTACTACAATAGTTGGTTTCATGGCTTTGGTGCCATGATTTGGTTGCTGATTTTTCCTTGTTGGGTAGCAGAAAGAGTACTCTTGAAGAAGAAAGTTTACTCTGGCTCTTCAAGTAATGAACTCAGTGGCTTGCCTGGAGCTGTTCAGGGGACCTCCCTCAGAACTTTAGTGTCTTCACTCGTATAATGGTAATGTTTATCATACTAACCCAAGTGGATTGTGAAGAATGTTAAGTGAAATAAACAATATGAATAATATTAAATGTAATACACACATAAGGACTTTTCTTGGCAAATATGGAAGGGTGACTATGACCGATAGATTGTTACCCTCCTGCAGTGCCATGTATTGCCCTTATTCCTGAGATACTCTGCAGTCCTGTGTTGATGGCTGATACAGGATCATAGCAACATCAGTTGGCTTGAACAACCCGTTGTAACTGAGGCTTCTTTACTAAGGAAGCAGTAAGCCAGCTGCACAGGACAGGGCCCAGAACTGGGACTCGGCAGACCCATGGAGCCCCTACCTCTCTCAGTCTTGGCTTCCTGCGTGTGACATTCCTCATGACCATTTTTCCTCTCAGTGGGGTCATCCTGAGACTAAAACAAGAAGATAAACACGGAAGCTCTTGGGAAGCCCAAATGTAATTTTCTCAAGGTACCTTGGGTTGCCCACACCTACAAGAACAAACTAAATATTTTCTTTTATTAAATATACATTTCTGCATTTGTGGCAGTCACCCTGTACCAAGACACCACCACAATCTTACAAACAACAGCTTTGAAGTTGGGAATTTACACTTCCACATAGCAAAGGGGGAAGGAAGAGCAGTATTAGGCCCTCCGGTTTCAGAGCAGCTGAGAGGCCTTCTCAGGGCACACAAAAATCTAAGGGCACAAGCAGCATGAGATGGTGGCTCTGGCACCTCACCTGGGCATCCCACAATATGTTCTGCCCTCTCTGAGTCTCTATTTTCAGACTCATTGACTTAGTTTTTCTTCAATCAAAATGCTTTCTCTCCAAGAATTTTCACATCTAGGGCCGTGCCTGTGGCTCAAAGGAGTAGGGCTCCAGCCCCATATGCCAGAGGTGGTGGGTTCAAACCCAGCTCCGGCCAAAAACTGCAAAAAAAAAAAAAAAAAAAAAAAGAATTTTCGTATCTTTAGCTTCAAAACTTGACAGGAGGCTCGACACCTGTGGCTCAAGTGGCTAAGGCGCTAGCTACATACACCTAAGGTGACGGGTTCAAATCCAGCCCAGGCCTGCCAAACAACAATGATGGCTGCAACAACAACAACAACAAAAAAGCTGAGCATTGTGGTGAGCACCTGTGGTCCCAGCTACTTGGGAGGCAGAGGCAGGAGACTCGCTTGAGCCCAGGAGTTGGAGGTTGCTGTGAGCTGTGATGTCACAGCACTCTACCCAGGGGGATAGCTTGAGGCTCTGTCTCAAAAAAAAAAAAAATCTTGACAGGATTGTCCTCTTTGAAATGTTTTCTAATTTTGTCTACTGCATCTTGTATTGTCAAACATCAGTCTTTCATCATACTGAGATCGCTGCATTTAAAAACCTTTACATATCCCAAAGCTACAATACTGGCGTGGATGTGGAGAGAGGGGAACACTTTTACACTGTTGGTGGGACTGCGAACTAATACAGCCTCTTTGGAAAGAAGTATGAAGAATCCTCAAAGAACTTAAGTTAGATCTCCCATTTGACCCCACAATCCCACAACTAGGAATCTACCTAGAAGAAAAAAAAATCATTTTATCATAAAGACATTTGCACTAGATTATTTATCAGAGCTCAATTTACAATCACCAAGAGGTGGAAGCAACCTAAATGCCCATCAACTGAGGAATGGATTAACAAACTGTGGTATATGTATACCCTGGAATACTATTCAGTCATAAGAAAGGATGGTGACTTTATACCTTTTGTATTAACTTGGATAGAATTGAAACACGTTCTTCTTAGTAAAGTATCACAAGAATGGAAAAACAAATATCCAATGTGCTCAATATTAGTATGAAGCCAATAGATGATTTAATTCACCCCCACAGAGGAGAAAAAGTCATTTCAATCAAGTTGAGGGGAGGAGGAACGAAGAAAGGGGGGAGACGAGAGAAGGGGTTGGGAATGCTCCCCCTTATTGGGCACAATATAGGGGTGTATGGCACACCTTCTGGGTGTGGGACACAACCCCAAGAGGGACTCTACCTAACAGACTCAAATATTGTGGTTGTTTGCACCCTCACATTAACCTGGAAAAACAAAAAAAAAATCCTTATGTAGCTACAGACACTTTCTTTTTTTTGAGACAGGGTCTCACTTTGTCATCCCCAGTAGAGTGCTCTGGTGTCATAGCTCACAGCAACCTCAGATTCTTGGGCTCAAGTGAGTCTCTTGCCTTAGCCTCCCGGGTAGCTGGGACTACAGGTGCCCAACATAACGCCCAGCTATTTTTAGAGACAGGGTCTAGCTCTGGCTCAGGCAATCCACGCCCCTCGGCCTCCCAGAGTGCTAGGGTTATGGGTGTGAGCCACTGCATCTTGCCAACACTTTTCCTTTAATGTGATTTTTCTTTCTTTAGTTTTGCAAATAATTTAAAGAATGTAGAAATTAAATAAAACCCACATTATATTAAAAAGTGAGAAAAATTAAAGCCCTGTTTACCCTCACGCCACTTCCTTTCTGTGATTTCTTAGGACATATTTATATTTACCAATCATTGGTCCTTAGCATCTGTTGCCATGTCTTTGTTGTTGTTTTGTTTCATTTGGGTCTGTGACGAGTTTTCTCAAATTTATTATTAGTTCCTGGGGAATGGAAAAGACGGCATTTTTCTTTTTTTAATTTTCTGTATTTCCAGCTCTTCTCTCAGTGATACACAAAATTTTAAAATTAAGTTGAAAACATGAGTTTCACAAACAACACATGGACTCAACATTAAGTAGGAACTAATTGATCAGCACATGTGCAGGTATGTAAGTAAAACACAACGTAATCAAACCGGCGGAAGGGAGTGGGGGATGGGTAATTTGCACCAACGGCTACAGTGCACACTATCTGGGTGAAGGGCACACTTATAACCGACTCAGTCTGTACAAACACAAATCATGTAACCAAAATGCGCATATCCCCTTATATTCTGAAATTGCTTTTTATTTTTTTCACACTTTAAAAACTTTATTTATATAAAAAACTTATTTATTTTTAAAAGCATTAACTAGAGAAAAAGAAAAAGAGAAAAGGAATGGAGCAGAAGACATGCTCCTTAGTAGTGTTCGGTGGGAAGGTGGGATTTTTGGTTCTCTGGAATCAAATGTTTAGTGTTTTTATAAATGAAAGAAAAAAGTTAAAGGTCCCCGGGGTGCCTGTGGCTCAGTGAGTAGGGCGCCGGCCCCATATACTGAGGATGGTGAGTTTGAACCCAGCCTCTGCCAAACTGCAACAAGGACAAAAACTAGCCGGGCATTGTGATGAGCACCTGTGGTCCCAGCTACTCAGGAGGCTGAGGCAAGAGAATTGCTCAAGCCCAAGAGAGCTAGAGGCTGCTGTGAGCTGTGATGCCACAGCACTCTACCAAAGGTGACAAATTGAGACTCTGTCTCTGAAAAAAACAAAAAAAAGTTAAAGGTCCCCAAAAGCTCACAGCTATTCTATTACCCACACCCCACCAAGGGAAAAAAAAGAGCACCAGGAAAAGAGGAGAAGAGGACAAGAAAAGCCAAGAGCGGAGCCGGGTCTGGATGGGGACAGTTTCTCCTGTGCGTAGGCTTTTACAGGCACAGAGAGCAGACGCTCCTTTTAGCCAGAAAAGGAGGATAGGAGTGGGAAAAATGGGAGGGGGAAAAAGGTAAATAAGGAATTTATTGGGAGGGGGTGGGAGAAAGGAAAAGAAAATAGAGACTAATTCTCACATAAGTTGGATTTAATTTTGACCAAAGTACATTATTTGAACTATAATTTTTAATTCAACTTGTTAATATGTTGTTTAGGATATTGCATCCTCATTTGTAAGTGAAATATGTTTGTAATTTCCCTTTATAATCATATATTTTTTCCAATTTTAATATTAGGTATATCCAGATAGTAGAATGAATTTGAAGCACTTCTTCTTTTTCTATTGTCTATAAGATTTGGTATGATGTGTTTTTTGAAATGATCTTCTATTTTTATTTATAAATATTAGTTGTCTATTTTTTGAGACTTTGGAAAAATAAAAAAAGAAAACATTGCAAAATATTTATTTTTTTTAAAGGAATTTTAATGCATGGGAAAGGAGAGAGGTGCGTTGTGCCCTTTTCTCCTACCCCATAGCCTCACTATATAAGGGAAGGGAAGAGTAGGATAAAGAATTCCAGTTGAATGAAACAGAGCTTTTAGATTATGGGGAGAAGGCAAATTAGAGACAAATATTAAAAAAAAATCAACCCGCATAGCAGCTGATTCCTCCAGCCCAACCTGATACTAATACATACTTAAGTGAGATTCGGCAGTACTGGGAGGAAGGGGAGGAATTGGGGAAGGACTGCTCCCCTGTATAACCCCTTCAGAGACGATGGTAAATGCTTGGGCACCTAAGGAGTAAGAGTTGTACCACTCGTTCCTCCCACCAACCTCAGTCTGAGATTCATTCAGTATTTTTGCAAAATCCCAACCATACACTGTTGAGCAAAAGCTGGCTGTGGCTAAAATCAGAGGCTACATCAACCCCCCAGTGGAGGATCTGAGGTTCTCCAGGTCACTTCTCTCCGTCTGCCATTTAGGGGCAACAGTAGGTAAGAAAGTAACAAAATATAAGTTGCAAAATTATGACAAATGAGACTGCAGAGGCAAGAAAAGGAATATAGAAGGGAGGGAGGAGATACATCAGCGCCAAAGGCACAAAGAAGAGGCAAAGCCCAGGGCAATCCCTACTTTTTTAAATGATGAAAACACAGTCACGGGACTCCTGGAGGGGGCAGCTCTGCAAAAGACTAGTCAAGTGCAGTAGTGAGAAGGGGGGAAAGAGTAGAACAAGGAGTTCAATCTGTAACTGACTGTGAACAATCAAGTGAGATAACTCACTACCTTCGGACCAGCCGAGAATAATGCTTCCTGTTAGAAATATTTAAAGCCCAGAACTTTCCTCATTTTTATATTACAGTGATATTTCAGTTGTGGTTTATCAAAGACTACATTTGCAGTGTCAATGACATACATTGTCTAAGAATTCCTCAGAGAATTTGTTCATCAATAGGTAGGAAAATGTACTTAACACTAAGAATCAGATGTGTTGCTGAGCATCCTGGGAAAGAGACATGCAAAATTAGCATCTCGTCACCAGGTCCTGCTTGTCTTGAGTGGCTCAGCTGTCACAGGGCAGCCACCCAATCCGCGCAGACCTCCTTTGTCTATTTAGTGTGTGACTCTCGGGGCAGCATTGTGGGGCCCAGAGGAGACTCTGTGAGCCAGCCATGCAGAGATCCACACCCCGGGAGCTGACGCTTTCCCATCTTAGCAGAGTCTACCTGAGAGCCCTGCTTCTTCCCTAAACCCCGACTGATAAAACAGAAAACAGCACCACAGGAATGCAGGAAAGCATCTGAAACACCTGGGATGCTTCTGAGGACTTCAGAACTTAAAGGGACAAAAGGTCAGAAGTAAAGATGACCAAGTAAAGGCAAGTGGAACAGATTTCTGTAAAAGTGTCTGAGAGGCAAAGCTCTGAAAGCCAGAAGCTCACCCTGAATGCAAAGAATAGCAAGAGGACAGCAGGGATACATTTGGAGCAACAAGGATAGGGCTGTTCCTGGTGCAGCAGGCTTTACAGCTCTGTTTTGCTCCTAATGAAGGATATTCCTCCTGCCTCAAGTAGATCTATGGGCAGAGTGCCCCCGAGGCAAGGGGGGGGCAGGCAGGCAGCAGCCCCTTCATGATTTCAAACCTGGAAAAAATGTGCCCCTGGGATACCCCCAAGCTGATGGGAAAGCAGAATGGCTGACTGTGTCTGACTCCTGGTACCTGGTATGGTGTTTGGGATACAGCAGGTGCTTACTAAATGTGTTGAGTGAATGAATGAATGAATGAATGAGTGGAGAGAGCCTGAGGAGAATCAACAACCCCATAAAACTAGACATGGGTAAATGTTGTCCTAATTTTCAAAAGAGGGGAAAATGAGAATGTTTCATAAATTACAGAGATCCTCAAACTGATGTTGCTCTCTCACAAAATTGCATAATGGATTATTCAGAATTAAGGCAGGTATATATTGGAAGCCAACTTGAAATTAATGAGAAAAAGTTGCACATTAAAATAGCTTCATTTCTTTTTGTTGTAATTGCACAGTAATTGATTTTACTACGTTGTTTCTACCTCTCACTCTGCCTTCGTGAGAGCTGGAGGTGGTCTAGCTCACTGGGCTGGAAGTGGACTCAGCCGCAAGGCTCAGAGGCAGCAGGTGGAGATGGGAGCCATCCTGAGTCTGTGTCACAGAGCTGTTCTTTGGCCAGCCCCTGTCCCGTTTTTTTTTGTCAACCACATGAAGTCACCTAAAGTGACTACTCAAATTGGTTGATGACAAAACAGGTAAATACATGATAAGAATCAAAAAGGCACTAGAGATTCACAGCACGGGCTGAAGTCACATAATATGGGCTTGAGTTCTAGTTTTTACCACCTCCTAGCTATGTGTCTTTGGTCAAGTCATATAACCTTGGGCCTATAGATGAGCCTATTTCTCCATCTATAAAATGGGCATAACAGGCTTGGCGCCTGTAGCTCAGCAGCTAGGATGCCAGCCATATACACCAGAGCTGGTGGGTTTGAATCAAGCCTGAGCCTGCCAAACAACAATAAGAACTACAACCAAAAAATAGCCAAGCATTGTGGCACATGCTTGTGGTCCCAGCTACTCTGGAGGCTGAGGCAAGAGAATTGCTTAAGCCCAGAGTTTGAGGTTGCTGTGATCTGTGGTGCCATGGTACTCTACCTTGGGCAACATAGTGAGACTCTGTCTCAAAAAAAAAAAAAAAAAGTGGGCATAATGATAATACCTTGTAGGGTATTGGGAAGATTAAAATGAGAAGCTACATAGAGTTTACTGGCACATAAAATAAAACCTTATAGGAATGTTAGGTCTCAAAGTTCAGAATCATTTCCCCTGTGTCCATTACCTTGTTAGTTTTTCTGACCTGAATCATAGGGAAATGGGAGACCAAAACAAACAAACCTGGGGAAATGGCACTTAAAATTGTATAAACATCAAAAATCATGGTACAAGAATGTTATGGCTTTTCTTTGACTCACAGGAACATCCATCTGAGGAGCTGAAGAGAAATCAAGCATCTCCTTGCTTGAGAACTTCCTTGCCTTAGAATTTCAAAAATAAAACTAAACAATAATTAAAACCAAAGCCAAATAAAAAGATACTCAGAGCCTCTATAGGTTGTGGGGGAGCAGAAGGTCCCTCTGAGAGCCCTGAGGTCTGAGAGCCACTGCGTCCAGGGCTTCACCGGAATCATCCTGAAACTCTGTCCTGCACAGTCAGACCTGTGATGCTGCTGGTCTCTGCTTGATTTGCTTTTTCTGGGGATTTTCAGATTGCTGCAAAAGGCAGTGTTCTGTGCCAGGAGGATGGGGACACTCAGGGACTCCCTGCTTAGTTCTGAGAGACTGTAGCTCTCCGTCTCTCCAGTTCACATAACTGACACCCAGGCGTGGTCTGTCCTGAACCACTGGATCTGGCATCCCACCCAAGGGATGCAGAAGCCCAGGGCCTCTCCTCCCTGAGGATATTGGTTGATGGCCTAGCAGCTTTTCTTTTAATCCTTCAAAACATGAAGGGTCTGCCCACATCTCCTCCCCAATGTCCAGTCAGGGGCAGCTACCTGCCATTCTTCGGGGTGAGGGAGTCACCATTTTGTAATCAGAAGCATGAGCCTGGTGGGTTAAAGTCGTCCTTTACTACCAAGATTCAGAATCCCAGGAAGACAGGGAGATCATTCTCAAAGCCTGACTTACTTTGAGAGAACTTCATGGAGTTCTTAGGCTTTCCCCAAAGTTACTGTCTTTAGTGACACATCATCTAGCTCTCTGATCTGTAGCTGAAGGACTCAGTGTTTGTGACCTTCCCAAGCTGCATATCTGATGTTTCTTTCTTCAGCTCAGGGTCGTGATGGTCTTCAAAGCATCGGAACCAGGGGAGGACTAGCTCTTGCAAATGTCCTTGACCAAGGAACAGCGGTGTAAAACATACTTAAAGTTGTATCATGAGGACAAAAAGCTTGTATATGTATGTGTAGGAATATATATACACATATGGATGTATATATCCCTAAGGAAAACTAATATAAAAACTGATATATGGGCTCGGCGCCTATAGCTCAACTGGCTAAGGCGCCAGCCACGTACACCTAAGGTGGCAGGTTCGAA
>NW_003852448.1:9478240-9485979 GCF_000181295.1 Otolemur garnettii | reverse complement strand
AAAAAAAAAAAAAAAAAAAACTGATATATGAAACTAAATCAACACACAAGACATTGAAGAGATGAAGATTAGTCTATGGTTAAGACTTGGCTTTTTGAACCTCAACACTTGAGAAAAGGGAAGTGAAGATGTTTCATATCATTACAAAAAAATGCAATATATTTGAAGGAAAATAAATGTCAGAATAAAGAGAGAGAGAGACTATTAAAAAAAATGGGGTTTGACTTAGGCCAGAGGTTTTGAACAGAGCCAAGCCCTTAAATGCCCTTTCTTTGGCCCACGTAATACTTATAAAACAATTTGAATTACATCTGACATTTCAAAATTGGAAAATTTCACATAAAAATACTTGGCTTTTCTTGAAAACTCAGAATAGCAACGGTAGGTCCAGATTCCCACAGGCAACAAGTGCCTGGGGCCAAGCAGCACCTTCAGGTGAGACATGGGACCTCAAATGTGCTCTGGTCACCACCACTCCCTATTGCTCCTACCTGCATGCACTTCACCTGCCAGGTCCCCTGATCATTGCTGTTTTCAATTAGTGACCTTGAAGGGCTCTAAAGTCCCCAGCCAGCCCCTAGTACCTATGATACCTGAGTAGGATACTTTTGTTGCAGTTGAGGAGACGGAGGATTCAAAGGCCTCACAGGTTTCAACTCAACCTTCAGAACCTCACCTTCTAAATGCATCTCTTCCAAAGAGGTCTGGTTTTCCCTTTGGGACCTCTGCTGGGGGAAGATGGTTGGTGGTGCACTGGGCCTTCTTGCTTTTTACATCTGAGAAAATCCGGAAAGAATAGACAGAAAGGCTCCTTTCCCACTTGACTCTGTTTCTAAGCACAGCCGGTGCTTTCTAACAGACCCCTTCTCAGTCTTCACTCATTAACAAGTGGTCCTTTGTCCTCCTCTGTCTCCCACAGGATCTCTGTAATCTGAGATGGGAGTGTGTGGCATTGGAGAGCTGGGCTCACTTTGTCCCCTGCTGAGCTGAGTGGATGAAGAGAATGCAGAGTGGGCTGTGGCAGCTGAAGGAAGGCTCTGAGTTAGGCAAGAGGTCACTGTCCCTGCCTGGCCGCTGGAGCCTGGTGGCCCCAGGGAGCTAAGATGTTCAGTCACTACGTGCTCTGCCTGAGTGGCCGCCCAGTCCTGCCTCTCATGGTCCCTTCCCAGCCCTCTGCAAGATTTAAAGGAGGGATGCTTTGCCCTAGCCCCCACAGAATGCATCTTAAATACAGGTGTATGTCACTTAATAACGGGATATCTACTAAGAAATGCATTTTAGGCAATTTTGTTGTTGCATGACCACCACAGAGGCATTGACACAAACCAAATGGTACGGCTGTCTGCACATCCTGGGTCTACCACATGACCCTTTGCCCTGAGGCCATGACCCACACAGCATGTGACTGCACCAAATACCGAGGCAACCCTAACCCCATGGTTGAGATATTTGTGTATGTGAACATATCTGACCATAGAAAAGGTACAGGAAATATATGGTATGAAGGCTAAAAGAACATACCTGTACAGGGCACCCATCATGCTCAAAGCTTGCAGGTCTGGAAGTTGCTCTGGGTGAGTGAGTGAAGGTCTAGGGCATTACTGTCCACTACTGTAGACTTTACAGACACTGTGTACTTAGGCTACACTAAATTTATTCAAAAATATAGTAATTGTGCTATGACACCATGAGGGTCACAACATTACTAAGCAATAGGAACTTTTCAGCTCCATTGCAATCTTACGGAACTACTTTTGTTACTGACCAAAATGTCATGATGTGCAAAATAACCATCTCTTTGGTTCTCATTATAATGGGAATCAAAGAACTGTAGTAATTGTGTCCTCTCAGGGTTTAAGCTCTTTGCTTCAGTTGATAGGATCTTCAGAGAACAATGTTAGGCTCCCAAGTTAGTGGCAATCTGAAGTTGTACACTGGAACTGGTTTGGGGGTGAGATTTGCCCGTGGGCTGCTAGAGCCCTCCCTGGCCTTCACTGATGGGGACAGGGGAATTGGCATACCTCAGGGCCTGGGTGTGGGTACACACTCCTTAAACGCTTAGCATTAGGGGAGCCAGTCACTCTGGAACTCCTGGATTTGTGGGATTTGGAGTCAAAGAAGCCAGGCAAAGGTTCTAGCGTCTCCCAGAGATTTCCGGCCTGCCGTGTCACAGACTCTGAGAGCTCCGACAAAGAGCCTCACAGGTCAGTGTGGTGGCTCAGGCCTGTAGTCCTAGCATTCTGGGAAGCTGAGGCCGGAGGATCCCTGGAACTTGGGAGTTCAAGAGAAGCAAGAGCAAGACCCTATTTCTACTAAAAATAGAAAAATTAGCCAGGCATTGTGGTGGGTACCTATAGTCCCAGCTACTCGGGAGGCTGAGGAAGGACTGCTTGAACCCAGTAGTCTGAGGGTGCTGTGAGCTAGCTGACACCATAGCAATCTAGCCTAGGTGACAGAGGGAGACTGTCTCAAAAATCAAACTATAAAAGCAAAGAGCCCCTCAGAAGTATTTTGTTAGCTCTTGCATTTCCCAGTCAAATAACTCACAGAATTCTGTTAATGGAACACTTCCTAACTTCCTTCAGAAGTGTCACCAGCATTCTCTGGGAGACACTGGTGCTGTGGAGGAACCCTGGTTCCGAGCCTGGGTTTGGCTCCCAATACACCGGCCCCACAACTCTGAGGAGTATCTGCCCTGCCACAGATGGCAGTGACAGGCCAGTCCTGCCTGCATTGTAGGGGTAAAATGCAATGGAGCTGGGAGCTTCTGAATAGATGTCAGGTTCCCACTCACTGGCTGAGTCAGTCAGCCAGGTGGGTGCCCAGAAATCTGCATTTTACACACACAGGCCCATGCCTTCCACTTCGGAGCTACCTGGTGTCTGCATAACGCTATGTCAGTGGCCCATTATTACAACTGGAGGGAGAAGACAGTTTTCAAAAAGGTCTTCAGATGGAGCACTTTGGGGCTCTGCAGACCTTCAGGTTGCCACCTGATGTTCTGTGCACCAATTTCCCTTCATTCACTGGGAATCACATTAACATTGCGGAAAAGCACTCAGAAGAGCTAGCACAGGGCCTCAGCCAGCACGCCCAGCCCCGCCCCCACAGCGCTGGCCTCTGCCCCATGCAGCACACACTGGGACAGTGCTAACCCCGCTATTACCTTATTTACTCCTTACAAGTGCCCTATCTAGAAGCTTGTATCTTCATCTTACAGATGGGAAAATAAATTTAGCCAGAGGTTAGGCAACTCACCCAAAGTTACACTGCTATGAACAGTAAAAAAGCCTGGCTTACAGCTTTGATTCCTGATACATGCAGTCTCTAACATTCAGGCACTCAATTGATTAGTCTAAGATTTGGTATTGTTTTCTATGCCTAGATTCCTCAGATTCACACAAAATCCAGCAAAACTGTCACTTTCTGCAATGAGTTAAAGTTGTGAGCAAACAAAATAGGTGAGGATTAAGTGGAAATGTAGGCATCAACTAATTGTAGAGCAACATTTTGGGGCAATTGGGGAAATGAGATCAGGGACTGGGCACCAGATGTTCTTGTTTAACTTGGTGGCTGTGCTGAGGCACTGTGGCTCTGTCAAATATACAAGGGTAAAACATGTCTTGGATGCGTCATTAAAAAGATGAACAAAGAAAATGCAGCAAAACTTTGACATTGTTTTAGGTGGTTAATGAGTAACAGTTTTTGTACGCTTGAAAGTTTCATGATTAACAAAAAACCCTCCTCCACTTAGAAATGGAGATGGCTGAAGCTGGCTGAGAATATGCATTTCTTAGTCAACATGGTTTCTAGAGGGTGGCACCTGTGGCTCAGTCAGTAGGGCGCTGGCCCCATATACCGAGGGTGGTGGGTTCAAACCCGGCCCGGGCCAAACTGCAACAAAAAATAGCTAGGCATTGTGGCAGGCACCAATAGTCCCAGCTACTCAGGAGACTGAGGCAAGAGAATCACTTAAGCCCAAGAGTCTGAGGTTGTTGTGAGATGTGATGCCACAGCACTCTACCAAGGATGACAAAGTGAGACTGTCTCCAGCTTCAGCTCCACCCAGCTCCAGGCTCCCAACACACAGTGGATGTTTACTTACTAAGGTTCATTTTTAATAATGTTTTTATTCCATGATGACAGCCTGCACTATCTCTTCTACTACCCTGAAGTATCTGTGTCTGAGGCCCTTTCTACCCCAACTCTGAGGGGTGTGAAGTGGTGAGTGGTGGGGGGCTACTGTAGAGGGTGGCCCCTCCCTAAAGCTGAACTAGGTCTGGAGTACCCTGGACGATGCCCTTCCACCTGGCCCTTGGTTTGCCGGAAACTGGAATGGTGAAACCTGGTTCTGTCTGGGGGCATAGCCTCTCCCTGGATGCGTGGACAGCTCACAAGTCAGACAGAAATACCATCCCCAGCAGGGTGCTTGGGGACAATTCTTACTTCATTCAGTAACAGGAATAAGCCAAAACTAACATGTAATAGTAATCCAATCTTCTTACACTAACAATTCCCTAGACAGCAATAAAATAAAGGGCAAAAATCAACATGATTACGCAAAGGTTTTTTTAAACTTTAAATTAAAAAAAAGCATTTTCACACAAAGGACATTCAATTTGTCTGCTTTGAGGAAACAGCAAAGGAAGTAAAAGGTGAAAAAAAAAATCCCTAAAAACCAAATCCCAGTTAATGATAAAAATAGATGTATCCTCCATAAAAATCTGGACTAAACTACCAAGTCATTCATGGATACTCAGTATTCAGAGCATGAGGTGAAATACCAAAAGAAAAAATATTGTGATACTGCCATTGGGCTACTGGCCTTGGCCAGCCTGCTCTCACGGGCGCCCCAGCCGCCACTGTTGGAAGCTTCGGTGTGCGGGGTGCCTCCCACCCTCTGCAGACCTCCAGGCCTTCAAAGCTCTTCCTTGGTCCTGCTCAGTTTTGTAGCATGTTCTTCCACAAACTTGCTCAAATGCTCCAGATCTCTGTCTCCACCCTCAAATTTAATTGGATTCTTTTTGTCCCCACGGGGGGCAAAGTAGATGGTGGGGAAGCCCTCCACCTTGTATCGGTCACTGGTGATGTCATTGGCGGTGGCATCCATCTTGGCAATGACCAGGCCCTTCTGGCCCTTGTACTTCTTGGCCAGGCTGGTGTACACAGGCTCCAGCTGCTTGCAGTGCCCGCACCATGGTGCATAGAACTCAATGAGGACATCGTTCTTGGGGTCCATCATGATGGAGTCGAAGGTCTTCCCTACCACGACCTTGACTGGCCCTTTGTTGTTCTTTGGCACTGGCTGGGATTTGATGATGGGCTTTAGTTTTCCTGCCAAGGAAAGCAAGCAGGGGAGCCAGTGTTAGTGCTGAAAAAGCCCACACCCTGGTGGCCCTCTCTTAACCAGGCAGCCAAACAGGAGGACGGGGTAGTCAGAGGGGGAGAGTCACATGCTGCCAGGACAGGGAGGACCTTGTCTGCAATAGCCCCACCCTATCAATAGGCAGTTTATTTCTCTGGCTGTTATCTTCCTCTCTCCCCATTGCTATAAAAGCCACAGAAGGTGCTGGGAGATCCTACTCCAGGCCTAGTGGGCCATTTGGTCCTGTCCAGGGAGAGGCACTACCCAGTGACAAGGAGTTTTGAAAGCTGGGCCTGAGGGCCTGTGAACCACGGTGGGGAGAAGCCCCCAAAAGCAGGCATCAGAACAATGTGACCGGCCCAGAATTTGGCCGGCTCTGGATAGCGAGGGTGATTTCCTCAACCAAGATCCACAGAGATACTCTATTTAAAGTCTCAATTTCCAATTGTTCCAAAACTTCTAAAGTTGTCTTGGTGGTTTGGAGTTTGGGGACACCCTTGGCCCTTCCCTGGACACGATGTCAGAAAGCCCCACATGTAGCAGGCTGGCAGGGAGCTGCCGGCTGACCTGGGGGACCTGGTGGCTGTGGCCAGAGCACCACATGCCACACCGCCTGCCCAGGACAACAGCTGCTGAGGGGAGACCTCAGTCCTGGCTCACCTTTTTTGAAAGCTGTGACAAACTCGCGGAGCACATCGGAATCAAACTCTTCTGGCTCCATTGCGAACTTCTTCCCGCTCTCGTCCAGGATGGCTGCGTTGACATCCTCCCCGCTCTCACTGAGCCCCAAGTCCTTCACCTCCGTAGAGTAGTCCTCCTCGTCAGCAATGGCGAAAGTGTACTCAGGGAAGTCCTTGGCCACCTCCAGGACTTTGTTCCGCCAAAACTGAGTAGCTGAAATGGACCAAGGGCTGTGAGCCAAGTGGCTAAGCAGAGCAATAGCTCCAGCTTAGAGTCCGAGGTGAAACCTAAGATTCTGTCACTGATGTTCTGACAAGGCACAAACTCTGGATTTACCTTAATCATGAGAAAAGCATTCCTCAAAAAGCCACACTTTGTTAGCGCTGGACCACGCTGTGAGCCCAGGGGCTCCATGAGGCCTGAGCCCAGGTGGCACAGCCGGAGTGCCTGCCTGAAGTAGAGGCCGGTCTAGTCCTAGCCCTGCAGCCTCTGAGTACCTCTAAGTCTCAACTTTAAGAGGAGCTGGACTTGGCTCTAAGCTCCCTTCTTGCTAAAAAGGGAAAGAAAAAAAAGTAGTCACAAAAAACAGGAGGAAACATAACCCTGAAACGATGATTAAAAATAAAAACACACACCTGAGCCACCACCCTGCCAGGGCCCTGGGGCAAGATTTCTAAATGCGTGGGTCTGTGCCCCAGCCCAGGCACAGAGGGCCACTCACCCGCTCTGTAATCAAAGCTGAAGTCCACGCTGTAGTAGACCACCACCAGGGGGCGCTTGCTGTACCGCTTGGCATCGTTGGCGGTCTTGCGGTGGCCCACCAGGGGCAAGGCGTGATTCACCACATAGTCCTTGATGGCTGACCCCTCTGTAGAACCCTGCTTCAAAGAGGGGACAAGTGACAGTGGGCCCCAACAGGAAAGGGGCCAGCTGGCACTGTCAGTGAGTGCACCACAGACATGTGTATGGAAGTGACTCAGAAGTGGAGGTATCTAAGGGATCAGTCTCAGGAGGTGACACTCACTCAAGCACACCCCAGTAGTCCCCTGCTGCCCTTTGGGCCCCCTTCCCTCCAGTGAATACTTAAGTGGTTCCTGGGGCAAAGGGAGACCCTATGCCCTTTCCTGGGGGGTCTAGGTTCACTGAGCCCAGTGAAGGCCTGGCTCTTGGACAGCTTGGATGGCGGCAGCCGCTTACATGGGTGGAGCTGTGCAGAACTTCCCACCTTCAGCCCCCAACCTTCACAACAGCCCTGCAAGGCCCACAGGACACAGGACAAGTGAGGGGAGCCAAGTTCACATGGCTAGGAAGTGGCCGAGCAAAGCTTCGTGTTCTACCTGGAGAAACCCCATGTTACATCAACACTGCCTCAAAGGAGACTCTGGAGCCAGACCGAGCTGAGAGAAGCCAGAGGCTGTGGAGAGGCACAGTGGCACTGGTGGTCCTGGGACAGGCGCAACAGCACAGCACTTAATGGCTGGATCAGGAGGCTGTTTGTGGGATGTTATTGTCAGATGTGGCAGGTGCGGCTCAGTGCCTGTGGCTCAAGTGGCTAAGGCGCCAGCCATATACACCTAAGGTGGCAGGTTCGAATCCAGCCCGGGCCTGCCAAAACAACAACGACGGCTGCAACCAAAAAATAGCCGGGCGTTGTGGCGGGTGCCTGTGGTCCCAGCTGCTTGGGAGGCTGAGG
>NW_003852448.1:9475614-9478138 GCF_000181295.1 Otolemur garnettii | reverse complement strand
AAAAAAAAAAAAAAAAAAAGATGTGATGACTACACAGAGCTCAGGCACCACAGGGGTGCATGTTGGGGCACCTGAGTTCGGTGTCCTGGAGATGGAGTTCCTGCTTTGTAAGGACTTGAGCCAGGCTTCTTTCCTCAACCTAACAATAGCTCTGAGGAGAGGCCCAGTGAGGGTAAACTGCAGCCCAAGGATAACAGCCAGGAAGCTGAAGATGGGGCGGTCAGGGCAGTGGCCCTGCCTGGGGGAAGAGAGCAGGAGGCACTCAAGGGAAGCAACCAGACAGAGGCAGAAGTACAGAGGATCAGGTCCAATGGCACCAGGAGGGTAGAATGTCCTGGAGGAGCAGGTAAGGACCCTGGAGGCTGAGCTAAATCACAGACTATTTCCCAGGTGGCAGGAAGCCATAGGGAGTCTTTAATTTCAACTACTGCCCTAACTTCACCCAGAAGGCAAACTCCAAAGGCAAACAAACAGCAGTGTGCTCCACAGCCCACATGGATCTTCTTAACCTTCTCGGGGTCAAAGACCCCTTTCCTGGGAACATGTACACCTGCACAGAGCCATGCCTAAGACCCTAAGCTCCATCAGGGCCCCTCTTCTGACCTGGGATCTTAATCTCTAGATGGACGGAAGAGAAGTTGGAGGGAGGAATTGAGATAGCTGCTAAGACCGGGCAAGAGGACAGCGACCCTGAACCTCACTATGGGAGAAAAGCAGATAGGGGTGACATCGAGACTGAAGCAACAACAGGACTAAAGCCTAAGTAAGGGAAAGAAGGTGGGGAACTCCCATCCTCTGTCACACAGCCCCTCCTCTCCTCCAGCCCCCATCAGGGCCCACAGCCCAAACAGCAAGGACCCCAAGGGCTGAAGCTCATTTCCCTGTAGCCCAGCCTCCATCCAACAAAAGCTTGGACTCCACATCTGAGATTCTGATATCTGAGATCTGCCCATTGAAGTGCTGGCCCAAATGAAGCCCTCGGACCAGTGAGTTGGACCCAGGCTTCCCTGGGGCCTGGAACACCCTCTGCTCAGCCCTTCTGTATCATACCATCTAAGAAGATCAAGCAGGGATGCAGGAGAGGACAGAAAGTTAAAATTCACATGCTGAGTTCAACAGCTCCATGTGGTGATCATTGCCCTGTAGCCCTCACCCTGGACGACCAGCCAGACTGTCCTGGCCCCCAGACACCCAGGCCAAGCACACTGTGGAACGGGCGCCCCAGGGAGATTAGTGCACTCCTGCTCGGAGGCACAAGAGTGGAAGCAACTGGCAGAAGCAGTCAGCACTCTGCCAGCAACTTAGGCCCCATGACCACAGGGTGTGTAAAAAGTCCCCTCTGGCTGTGCCCCCAACCCTATGACTTAAGTGGAAGGAGGTGGGTGGGAAGGACGCTGTGCCCTCTGGCTGTGCCCCCAACCCTATGACTTAAGGGAAGAGGTGGCTGGGAAGGACGCCCCAGATCTCAGAGTGATGCTTTCAAGCTGCAAAACCCCAGGGAGATGGGGGGCTCAACCAGAATCCTCGTGCCACTGGGGGCCCTTCCCAGAGCCAGGGCGGCCTCACTCACCTGAATGTCCATCACATTGCTCTTGGGCTCATACTTGGATTGAAATTTCTCAGGCTGCATCACAACCAGCTTCCCTGGAGAGACTTTCAAGAACTTTGCTATTTCAGTGCTGAAAGTGTGATGAAATTTATAATCTTCTCTTAGGTTGTTAGCTAAAAAAATTAAATGAGATATAACTTAATAAATTCTTAACCGACTGAGCAAATGAGAATTTAAATGCTTACGGGAGTTTATTTTGAAAATTCAGTCTGATGTCTAAATCCTGTATCTTGAAATTTGTCAAAAATAAACTGAATGGCCAGGCATAGTGGCTCATGCCTATAATCCCAGCACTGTGGAAGGCTGAGGGAGAATTGCTTGAGCTCAGGAGTTCAAGATTTGCCTGAGCAAGAGACCCCAACTCCTAAAAAAATGAAAAAACCCAGCCAAGTGCCACAGCCAGCATCTGTAATACCAGCGGCTTCCAGAGGCTGAGACAGTGGGATGTGCACAGCCTGAGTCTGAGGATGCAGTGAGCTATGACGCCATTGCACTCTGCTCAGGGCACAGGGTGGGATTCTGTCTCAACAACAATGAAAATAAATAAATAAACAAACTGAATGTTGACAGGAAAACTGAGAGCTAATCTGTCAGGAACTACTGTCAAATAACATCCATGATGATAAGAAGCCACTGATCCCTCAGGTGACACAAGAGCATTGCATATTCCTACATCCCTATGCCCAGTCTTTACACCCAGCACCTCCTGAGGGCTGTAACTCTCCTCTTTTAGACAGTGGCTGGAGCCCTGGGTGTAGTTCTCTACTTAGATTTTTATTTATTTATTTATTTATTTATTTTGAGACAGAGCCTCAAACTGTCCCCCTGGGTAGAGTGCCCTGGCATCACAGCTCACAGCAACCTCCAACTCCTGGGCTCAAGCGAGTCTCCTGCCTCCACCTCCCAAGTAGCTGG
>NW_003852448.1:9467478-9475594 GCF_000181295.1 Otolemur garnettii | reverse complement strand
CCTCCCAAGTAGCTGGGACCACAGGCACCCGCCACAACGCCCGGCTATTTTTTGGTTGTAGCTGTCATTGTTGTTTTGGCGGGCCTGGGCTGGATTTGAACCCACCACCTTAGGTGTATATGGCTGGCACCTTAGCCACTTGAGCCACAGGCGCCGAGTCATTAGATTTTTATTTGAAGTTGTGAAAACTCCAAGATGAAACCCCACTGTCTGACTACTCTCTACAATCAGCCTTAGAAAACTTTCTGGGAAGTACCCAATCACACAGCTCACCCCAACCACTTAACTCTGCTGCGGGAACACACACATATGGCTGCATTCCGGTGAATTTCACTTGCAAACATGGGGGTGGGCCATGGTTTGTCAGCCCTTGCCCTGGATCCTACTCCTCTCTCGAGGTATCCAAACCTATCCTGAGCTGATTCTGTTATTTAAACACTAGATGTCACCACACCCCACCCTCAAGGGCACTAGGTTTGAAGGTTTGGGCTCCTGACTGGGTTACAGGGCACACGCAGCAAAGATGGGAAACCCTATTTGGGGGAAGATGGAGACAGAAGGGGCAGCCTGGACAAGGTTATAGCTTTCAGAGTCAGACAGACTTAGATCCAAATCATCATTTCATGACCTACTAACTGTAACTTTAGGCACGTTAGTAACATTCCCCGAGCCTCAAGTTCTTCCTTTGTAAAACAGAGACACCAAAGTCTACCTCACAGGAAAGGGGAGGATGAAATAAAGCAACCCACCTGTCTAGGAAGCCCTGGAATGCTACACTCTGAACTAGTCTAAGCCTCCAGGTGTTTGCTTTCAGTGGCTCAGGTGGAGACAGTCACTTCAGGAACAACCCCCTCCCCCTGCGCACACACAACTGCAGACCTACCCTGCCAGCTGTCCCTTCGGCTCTGCCCCTGGGTGAGCCACAAAATGCCCTGCCTCTCTGGGGTTGTCTCTGGCTCCTTCCAGGCTCTCAAAACCAGCAGGTACACCAGCCCAGGGACTCTCTCCCCAACTGCAGTCCTGGCCCTGCCCTAGTTCTGTGTCAGACTCCAGCCCCTTCAGGGTGGGGACCAGGCCTGCCCCAGAACCCATGTCTCAACAGATCCCCTGGGGATTTACATGCATATAACCACATGAGAGCTGCAGCTGGATTTGGGGCTGGGGACTCCACTACTGCCTATGGGCCCGTTACAAGTTTCTTCCTAGCTGACTAGGAATAGATAAGGAAACAAGAAAGGATCAGCTCTACTGTATGTTTTATTACATTACTCTGCATTTGACATGTGCACCATTCTTATTGTACAGGACACACCAGCACTAAGAGGCAAGCAGTACATTTAAAAGACTATAATCGGTACTGAGAAGTAGAAAACCAAGCCATTTTAGTGTGTGAAGGCACTCAGAAGAATCTGCTAAGGACGGAGAGGATCCTGAGTGTCCCTGACAACCATCTTTCGTTCCCCACCTACAGCTACTGGGATGGCGAGTACATTCCCTGAGCTTCAAGTTCCTCCTCTGTTAAACAGAGACACTCAGGAGCCAGAGGGGAGATGACAGTGGATGGAGCACCTGCCACACCCAGCACTACTCAGACTAGCACTTCCTATGCACTTAGTATCACCAGGCACTTTACTAAGCTCTTCATCTACTATCTCAATTAATTTACCAGCCTCTGAAGTACAAAAGATCACCCTCTTGAGTGAGAACACTGGACTGAGTCACTGCCTGTGGTCATAGCTCTGATAAATGGCAGAGCCAGAACTCAAACCCATGCCTGACTCAGAGACTACACATTATGGTCAGAGACTTTCCCTCTAGTGGGGGCTCCGGGAAGGGCCCTAAAAGGCAGACAAGGAGACAGGTTGTCGCAGAGGCCAGGAGGGATGGTGCAGCCCAGCCAGTCAAGTTTCTGTGTGGTCTTCCAATCCATGCGTAATGAGGGCAACAGGGACCAACCTCCAGCCCACTGCAGAACCAGCAGCTTAATCCCACAGACACTCTCGATGCTCTCAGCAAACCATCCCCTAGATGTGTGTCTCAGGAGCTTTACCCAGAAGCTGCACATTGCCCAACAACCACAGGCAGCTTGGGTGCACATGTTTTGTCTAGCCCAGAGGGACACTACTCACCAGCATCCTGATACTGTTGGTAGGCTGGGTCACTCTCCCCCTTAAAGACCCCAATGATGATGACATCGTCCCCATCCTTCAGGAAGTCCTGGACCTGCTTCAGGGACAGAATCTCCTTCGAGGGAGGTCCAGACTGCTCGACCATGTAGTCAACAATCCCTGGGAGCAGAGCACACGCCTGAGGAGGGGCCTCTAGAACTGCCCACCTCCCATACCCACATCCTGCCTACATGCACCAGGGTCCCAGAACTTTTGAGCGAGCTTCCCTTCCCTACCATGGCTGGAGAGAAGGAAGTGCCCATACCATATTTTTCTCGTGGGCCGTTGTAGTCAAAAGGTCTTCCCTTGCGGAAAATTTTCAGGGTGGGATAGCCAGAGACGTCAAACCTCTTGGCCAGGTCTGTTTCTGTGGTGGCATCGACTTTTGCCAGGGGAATCGGAGGCGACCGCTTGCTGAGCTCCTTGGCAGCCTTCTCATACTCAGGGGCGAGTTTCTTGCAGTGTCCACACCTGCCAAGAGAAGCTGATTTGTTCCCTGTGGACTCACCTTCCGGCTAACTCTTCAGTTAGCAGAAACCCATCCTGGGTTCCCACAACCAGTGGTCCTCTGAATGCCCCCTGAATGCCCCCTGAACACCCCCCTGGACAAGGGTGCTAAGCCAGGGCCCTCAGGACAGACATGAGGTTCCTTGCATGGCATCCACATGCTGAGGGCCACACGCATGTGTGAATGCACATGTACGGATCGCGTGTGGGACAGGCAAGACAGACCATGTACTAAGGAGGGAGAGCCGTTCTTGGTTGGAGAGTTGGAGGCTGACAAGGTACAAGTCAGGGATGGCTTCACAGAGGCAGTGACAGCTGAGCTGGGACCCCAGGATAAGGAAGACTTAGGATGCCCCTAGGAGGAGGGGTGAGGGGAAGGCCAAGGTAAGAACATGACCATAGATACCATGGAGAAGAGAGTGTAATCAACACAAACCAACCTGGCAGAAGACAAGTTGGGGCAAATCAGAATTAAGATTAGTTAAATAGCCCCAACTGTATAATAACCAATGATTGGCCAAGGCCCTGCACGTCAGAAGCTGAGTTAAAATAAAACGTTTTCTCAAGGTCCTTAGGACACTCATAAGAATTATAGGTATATCCTGCAATATGGAAATTGCTCTTAAGTGAAAGGATAATTATTCACTGAGGCGTCATAAACCAAATGACCATGCACTACACTCACGGAGCATGCACCAGGCTGCTCTACCTTGCCCCTCACTAACCAGAGCAGTCAGCTCTGCTACAGCACTGCTGTCCTCCCCACCAGCAGGCCAGGGCTGCGTGTGCAGCCAAACAAGGGCTGGTGTCCTCCAGTATCAAAGGTCACAAGGATGCCCTGGCCCTGCCTGCTCTCCACATATACCACAAGTTCCTTCCTTCTTCCCCTGCCGCCCATATGCCGCCTTCTCTTTCCATTTGTACTCTCAATAATCACTAGGTTTGTGCTACAGAATCCGAGAGCCTCAGGTTTGGCTCCTGTCTGGGAGCAGAACACACACACTAGCTGGAGCAAGGATGTCCTGGCCCCAAACCTGGCCCTGCTGCGCATCAGCCATAGCCTCTGATTACTGATTTGAGGGCCATAAGCTTCCCTGACTCCTGCGGCTGGTCTACTGAACACACTCACCTCAGGCCACTTATGTTGGCCTGACAGTCACATTCCTAGTTGCTTGGCTTCCATACTGGTCTACATAGCACACCCTGCCAAATTCTCAAGCCCGCAATCAGAATGAAAGCACCTAGACAAATGGCACCTCAGGTCTTTCCTGGGAAGGGTCACGCCCTCTACGAGTGAGGCTCACCTCTCCCTGAAAAACGGTCTTTCTTGCACTTTGCTCCCGCTACTCTGACTCTCCTGCTACTGCTCGTCCACACACGTGTCCCATCACCCTCCTTACCCTGAAAAGCAGCCACCTCAGCTCCTCACACACAGAACAGCCATCTGCACTGGCTCCCACTCTGCCTACCCTTCTTTCTGGTGTCATCTTCTCTTAGGGTCCCTCCTCCCACCAAAGAAAGGACTGCCTGGCGGCTCCATCTACATCTCCTCCAACAGTCCCTTGTGACCACTTTCCCCCAGGGACCTGGGCCTCAACCTTACCCTGCAACATGTGCCCATCTTGCTCCCCTGCTCTCTGCACAGCAGCAGGGAAGCAAGCAGGGCGCCAAATGCAGGAAGGGCCTGATCTATATCCTGGTAATACAAAACCAGTAACACCTTACCACGGGGCATAAAACTCCACCAGAATGATATCCGCATCATTTACAACTTCATCGAAGTTCTCTTTGGTCAACACAAGCGTGACTTCTGGTGGAGGTGTCCAGTTGGGCTGGGAGACCTCTCTGACCTTCGCAACAATTTCTGAAAGAAAACCAACAAGATAGAACATAGACGCCCTGAGCAGGTAGGTACCTCACCTCCTTCCAGAAGCAGAGTGGGAAGGGCGAAAAAAGTGGGGAATCTCTGACTTTCTGAAACCCAAAACATCTCTAGCCCAGGCCACCTCTATATTCTACTAGCACACGCCTGGCCTGCGGCCTTCTCCAGATGGCCTGAGACCTACCAGAGGAGTGAGATTTCCTCTACTGCCCAACTACGGTACTAACTGCAGGTTAGGACCTGGGCCAGTATCTCCCAGGGGTTTTGCTCATATATCCCTATAAATATAATTTTGGGGCACGGCCTTAACGTGTACAAAACATATATGTGCTTAGTCATACATGCCTAGAACTAGCATTATGATGGGGTAATACACAAAGGTCAAGTCACAAGATAGGCATAGCAGTTCCTCCTGCTAACCTGTGGTGACAATGCCAGGCAAGGCTTTTCAAAAATGCTCATCTTGGCTCGGCGCCTGTGGATTAAGTGGCTAAAGCGCCAGCCACATACATCTAAGGTGGTGGGTTCGAATCCAGCCTGGGCCCACCAAACAACAATGACGGCTGCAACCAATATAAAAAATAGCCAGGCATTGTGGCAGGCACCTGTGGTTCCAGCTACTCGGGAGGCTGAGGCAGGAGACCTGCTTGAGCCCAGGAGTTGGAGGTTGCTTTGAGCTGCAATGCCATGGCACTCTACCCAGGGGAATAGCTTGAGGCTCTGTCTCAAAAAAAAAAAAAAGCTTCTCTTGTCTCGTGCCCATAGCTCAGTGAGCAGGGCACCAGCCACATCCACTGAGGCTGGAGGGTTTGAGCCCAGCCCAGGTCTACTAAACAACAGTGACAACTGAAACAACAAGAACAAAAAAGTAGCTGGGCAATGTGGCAGGCACCTGTAGTCCCAGCTACTTGGGAGGCTGAGTCAAGAAAATTGTTTAAGCCCAAGAGTTTGAGGTTGCTATGAGCTGTGATGCTACAGCACTCTAGGGAGGGCAACATAGAGAGACTGTCTCAAAAAAAGAAAAAAAAAATGCTTCTCTGTGGCCTCATTTCCCAGAAATCGAGTCAATGACTGGAGTGGACAAATGGATCTAGTGTCATAAAAATCTTGCTGAGTGCTTCTTAGGACCAGTAGTTACAAAATTCTCACTTTTTTGTTTGAGAATTTTTTTTTTTTGGAGAATTGCTCAGAGCAGCAGTCCTCAAAATGAAGCCCGCACAGAGAAGCACCTGCACACCAGTCACAGCCCAAGTGCTTGCCCTGGCCACGCCCCCAGGGACTGGGCCAGGTGACACCAGGAGGCCCATTACTAACAGACAGGATGTTCTAGTTTAAAGGTTCCAGTGTGGGCCATATCCCTCACAGTCAGACACTGGTCACAAATCTCTAAATATGTTTGCCTACTTACTTCTAAACAATAGAAGTACGAGATCTGCAATTTGTTCTTAGATTCAGTTCTTTACTCACTGATATGGCTAAGACATTTGTTAAATACATGAAAGTGCAGGATGGTATTTTAAGATGTGCTAACAACTGTAAAAATGAGAGAAGTGCACACACACATTTGCTTTTATGTATACAAAATATCTCTGAAGAATACATTAGAAACTTGTTACACCAGCTGCCTCTCTAAAAGGGAACTGGGTCCAGCAGGTTCAGGGTAGAAAACCTATTTATTCATCTATGTCTTTGATTACAAAACATAACCCCAAGTCCACAGGCAGGTACACTGTGAAAGTGAAGAGCGACAGCAGCACCCATTGCCCCACACAGGGGTCCCACTGCTGAAGGGAGCAGAAGGCGCCTCTCATACCAACATGAGAGAGCTCTGAGACCACCCCCAGTTACTTTATGGTCCACAGATGAGAGGGTGAGGCCAGCAAGGGGAAGGCACTTGTCTGGGGCACATTCCCATTTTTTTTTTTTTTTTGCTATCTTGGCCGGGGCCAGGCTTGAACCCACCAACCTCGGTATATGGGGCTAGCACCCTACTCCTTGAGCCACAGGCGCCACCCAGGCACATCCTATTTTATGGCTATAAAGATCTAAACCCTGGTCAATGCTCTTTCCACTTTCCCACACTGGGAACGGAACATGCAGCATCATTTTTTTTAATGATTAAAAGAGAGGTACCCTAGCTAAAGACCACCACAATTTTATTTATTCATTTAATAATAAAAATTTACACAATGCCGAATGTGAGCCCAGCAGGAACCCTTCAGGCCAGACTGCAGACTCCCTGGACTGTGGCTCTGTACCAGCAGCCCTGGCAAGAAATGCACATCATTTGAATCAGAAACTCAGGCTGGGGCACAGCAATCTGAATGAGCACCTATGTGACTCCGATGTACACTAAATATTGGGAACCACTGCTCTACAACATCTCGAAAAACCTTGGCCTCTGATGTCATTTCTTAGCGCTGTCCTTCATCTGAGGACAATTTTAATTTAGATCTGTTAGCCTGAACATCTAGCCAACAGCTGGTACTTCTATGGCAGGCAGTCTCTGGTCCACTCTACCTGTCTTCATTTTCATTTTCCCAATCCCACTCCCCACTTTCTGTTCCTGGAGAAGAAGGTGTCCTGGTTGAAAGCTTCCCCCAACAACTCAAGCACCAGCTCACCTTCCTGGGTCCTGGAGCCCTCGTAGTCAACAGCCTGCCCCTTCTTCAGGATCTTAATGGTGGGATACCCACTCACATCAAACCTGCTGGCCAGCATGGATGCCGAGGTCGCATCGATCTTGGCAACAGCAATGGGAGGATCATTATCCTTTAAGACACCAGCAATTTTTTCATATTCTGGAGCAAACTGCTTGCAATGTCCACACCTAAGAATTAGATTTAGGGAAAGAGAAACAGGGTAACTGTATCTATGGACATTTAATCCCAGCAACACACACTGTTATGCTGGGATGTGGTCTCTCCCCACCAAAAATCATGTTGAAAGTGAATCCTCAACGTAGCAGTGCCGGGAAGTGGGGCCTTATGGGAGGGGTCTGGGCCATAAGGGCAGAGCCCCCATGAATAGGTTAGTGCCCAACCTTCCTCACCAGGTGATCTCTCACACATCGCTCCCCTTCCACTTCCCAACACACGGGCAGACAGCCACTAGCGCCATGCTTCCCATCCTGTTACCAAGATCTAAAGAAATTCTTTTCTTTATAAACTACCCAGCCTCACACATGCTGCGACAGCAAGACAAAACACACTGAGACACAAAAATGGGAGCTATGGAAACGTGCGCCGTTAAGGGACACACGCACAGGAAAGCCAAAGAGGCACTGGTGTCAAACAAGTCCAGGTTTCAATTCCAGCTCTGTCCTGAGCAAACACGTCATCATCTCTAAACACTAGTTTTCCAAGAAGTGTCTCACAGTTTGGTCCAGTGACCCTTTCCCCGGGTCTGTGAAGTCAAAATTCTTTTTTTTTTTGGAGACAGAGTTTCACTATGTCACCCTTGGTAGAGTGCTGTGGCATCACACCTCACAGCAGCTTCAAACTCTTGGGCTTAAGTGATTCTCTTGCCTCAGCCTCCCAAGTAGCTGGGATTATATAGG
>NW_003852448.1:9460219-9466001 GCF_000181295.1 Otolemur garnettii | reverse complement strand
AAAAAAAAAAAAAGAGCTGTGTAGACTGCATTTGGTGGGGGGGGAGACAGAAGAGGGGGTACCAGATGGTCCCCCTAGGCCCTGTGTGAGCAATAAACCACCACACAGGCCAACATGCTGCCCCTGGGGCAGCTGTCTGTGCACCGGCCCTGATGGGAAGAGGGAGTGGTGGCACTGATTAGGTTGGGGCAGAATCTGCTTGTTAAACACCTGTCCCCCACCTGAGAACATGTTCATATCTAACCCACTGGACTCCACAACAAGAGGACACCACTATCTGTGAGGACTGGCTCATGGGCTGCTCTCTCGAAGCCATGGAACAAGTGAGCTCCAGCCTTCAGTGCTCTCAGATCGGAATGTGAGGTCTTGCAGCCAGACACGTGCGCCCAGGGTGTCTGGATGGCCCTGTGAGGAGTCTAGTACATGCCGCACAGAACCTGTCCACCCGCAAGAACCAGACCGCAGTCCTTACCATGGAGCATAAAACTCCAGCAGCACTGTGTCTTTGTCAGCCACGAAGTTATCAAAGTTAGCATCATTTAGGACCAACACACCGTTTTCCTCCTTAACTTCCAAGTCATCTTCCTCCTCATCATCTTCCTCCTCCTCTTCCTCTTCGTCCTCAACGGCATTTTCACTATCAGGAGAATCTGAGTAGAAAATACCCATACTGATCAGGAAACTGGTAACTGTTGTCATCAAAACTTTCCTAAAAGCCAAAAGCCTGAAAACATGTTGCAAGTTCTAGGTGGTCCCTGTGGTCACTATGGATAAGTTGGTGACATCAGGCCTTCCTCACGCCTGCAACTCTGCTCTAAGTTTGCATGCTGGGTAGCCATTTAAAATTTCATTGAAAGAGATTTCATGGCTAAATGATTTTTTTGTTTGTTTTTTGAGAGAGTCTCACTCTGTCATCTTGGCTAGAGTGACATGACATCACAGCTCATAGCAACCTTAAACTCTTGCACACAAGTAATCCTGCCTCAGCCTCCCAAGTAGCTAAAAACTACAGGCGCCCACCATGATGCCCAGCTAGTTTTTCTATTTTTAGTAGAGAGGAGGTCTTGCTCTTGCTCAGGCTGGTCTCCATCTCCTGAGTTCAAGCGATCTACCCCCTCAGCCTTCCAGAGTGCTAGGATTACAGGCATGAGCCACCACATCCAGCCACTAAATAATATTTGAAAACCACAGTTCCAGAATTTAAAGTCCAAGTGCTCCAGCAGGACTTGGCAGGCAGGAAGAGCTCCCTCTCCAGACTTGCAGCCCTCCAGCCTCTTGTATACCTACTGCCCAAGCACACAGAGGCCGACATGAGTCTCCTCCCCTTCTACCCCACCCAGCAATCTTTGTAGGCCTGGTCCCTGCACAGACTCGTCTGCCCACACCCCATGCTCTGTACTTCCTGAGCCCCTCATTTGTGTCCTCCCCACAGTCTGTGTTCAAGGGCAAGAACCAGGTGAACATTCAAGCCTCTCTCACTGATACGCTTCCTCTTCCTGTCTACTCTCGTAGGGCCGCAATATAACCCCCGAGGAGTGAATTACCTGCCAGGCCTCAAAAACGGTACAAACAGGGAAGAAGTACTCATTACTGACTTTTCATTCTGGTGGAGGGAATATGAATTCCACTTCTGAAAGGGGATGGCATTTTACCTCACACTCATAAAAAAACAGTGCTAAGGGTTTTACAATCCTTTTTTTTTTTTTTGAGACAGAGACTTTTTTTTTTTTTGAGACTGTGGCATCACAGCTCACAGCAACCTCCAGCTCTTGGACTTAGGCGATTCGCTTGCCTCAGCCTCCCAAGTAGCTGGGACCACAGATGCCCACCACAACATTCAGCTATTTTTTGATTGTAGTTGTCATCGTTGTTTGGCAGGCCCGGCTGGATTTGAAGCTGCTAGATCCAGTGTATGTGGCTGGTGCCCTAGCCGGTGAGCTACAGGGGCCAAGCCAAGGGGTTTTTTTTTGTTGTTTGTTTTTTTTTTGAGACAGGGTCTTGCTCTATCACCTAGGCTGGAGTGCAGTAGTCCAATCCTAACAACCTCAAGAATAGCCCCAAGTTCCCAAACTCAAACAAACCTACCACCACAGCCAGCTAATTTTTTTTTTTTTTTTTTAAGAGAGAGTCTCACTCTGTCACCCGCCATACAGTGCTGTGGTGTTATAGCTCATAGCAACCTCTAACCCTTGGGCTCAAGCGATTCTCTTACCTCAGCCTTCTAAGTAGCTGGGACTACAGGCGCCTGCCACAACATCTGGCTATTTTTTATTTTTTTTCAGAGATGGAGTCCTGGCTTGGCGCCAGCCACAACCATCAGAACTGCTGGGTTCAAAACCAGCCCAGGCCTGCCAAACAACAATGACATCTAGAGACTGGGTCTCACTCTAGCTCAGGCTGGTCTCAAACTTAGGAGCTCAGGTGATCCGCCCACCTCGGCCTCCCAAAGTGCTGGGATTATAGGCATGAGCCATCATGCCTGGCCCCAATTTAAAAATATTTTTGTAGAGACATGGTCTCATTATGTTGCCCAGGCTGGTCTCTAATGCCTAGTCTCAAGCAATCCTTCTACCTCAGCCTCCCGAAGTATTGTGATTACAGGCAGTAGCCATTGTAATCAATTTTTAATTTTTTTGCCAAACTACAGATATGAAGAACCATGGAACCATCATTCTTATTTACCAGGTTCTCAAGCTATTGTAGCATCAGCAAACAAGAACCAAGAGTGACAAGCATGGCCAATTTTATTACCTCTGAAGCCAGAATGTTTCAAGGGATCAATTATTCTTTTCTACAGACAAGTCCCAGGAGAGAAATTAACACTGCTAGTTACTATTTAGGGGTATAGGTGAAGTGAGGACCTGAAAACTTGTCCCCAGGATCCTGGGACCCCTGGAACTTAAGTACTCTCACTAACTAGCTCTAACTAACTAGTGTTGGCTCTGCGGCTGCTTGGACCACAAAGGAGCCTATGCTGGCCCCACACTTCAATGGAAGGGCAGCATTGTTCACAATTGTTAAGATTTACTGATCAACTAATTACAAAAAGGCAACCAAAAATCCACCTGCACACCAGTCACCCTGCAATCACCCTCTTCCCTACAGTTAAATGTCCCACTGCTTCTCCCTGACTATCTTCTTCCTCAGGGAAGGAAGAAAAGCTCTGTAGGCCAAAAGCAAACCACCCAGCTGGGAAGCAGAGACCAAGCTCTGTGACTCTCCTGCCTGTCACCCCCCCCCCCACAGGAGGAAGACCACCTCTCCCCAGGTGCATATGTGTGAATGCGTGTGGCTACAGTGTGAGTACCAGGGCCCCTGCAGCAGGTGCCTTCTGACTCCTTCCCAAAGAGAAACAGCAGTGTCCTCACACAGGAGCAACCCTACGGTACTACCCAAGGATTTCCCGTCTCCCTACTTCAAGTCTTCCCAGACTCTTGAGGTGAAGGGGAAATAAGGAAAGAACTTCTGCTCTGTGATACTTAGAAAATCCTGCCTGTTCTATTTAGTTGTTTGTTTTTTTTTTTTTTTTTTGGAGACAGAGTCTTGCTTTGTCTCTGGGGCTAGAGTACTATGGCATCAGCCTCGCTCACAGCAGCCTCAAATTCCTGGGCTCCAGCAATCCTCCTGGCCTTAGCCTCCTAAATAGGTAGGGACTACAGGCACCCACCATCAAGCCTGACTAATTTTTTCTACTTTTAGTAGAGATGGGGTCTCACTCTTGCTCAGACTGATCTTGAACTCCTGAGCTCAAGAGATCCTCCTACCTTGGCCTCCCAGAGTACTGGGATTATAAATATGAGCCACTATACCGGCCTTACATATTTGCAAGATTCATGTGAGGTTAAAATATACACCTTGCTTTGATGTCATTAACTGGCTAAGACAAAGCCTGAGGGGTAACTAACCTCCCTGTTCCAGGGCTGGTAGCCTAAGCTCGTTTCTTCACACCCACATCAGACCCAATCTCCTTGCACTGGAGTCTGGCAGCCCACGCTATCTGCCCCATTCTCAGGAATCAGGACTTAATGCAGTTGGGAATCTCTGAATTTCACAATGCCTCCCTAGGCACGTCAGGAATCCCATCAACTATCCTTTAAGCACTGAGGGTACTGAGCTGATGTCTACTGATTAGGGGGCACCAGTCACAGTGGCTATCCAAAAGCTAGTATGAATACTCCTCACCTAAAAACCTACCTAAATGACGTGGGACTTGATGCTGGAATGTTCTGCAGCTTCTCTGCTCCAACTGGGGGCTGGTGGGCACCACACTCCCTATCACCCAATCTGCATGTTCATAGGTAGGGAGGGTTTGTGAGCTGTTCATACCCACTCTCACCACTCTGCACAGCAAGAGAATCAAATTTACTTGCAGGCAGATGAGAAGATTAGAGGATGGTCAGAAAGAAAAGCACCAAAGAATTTAATCCATTCTTCTAGCTAGGAACACAGCTAGAAGAGGAACGGAAACTCAACACACATGGGGTAAGATTTATGTTTGTGGTGAAGATATCTAAAAGCCACAGAGACAAGGGCTTTCCAAAGTGAATCCTACGAAAAGGAAACAAAGGTGTTTTCTTACCTAAGCCCAGCTTGAAGAGGACTCCCACTGCTGCTAGTCATGGAACTCTCGTGATTAAGTGGGGGTTGACAAGTTATCATGGTACAGTATTCCTAAGAGGCAATTTATTTCTTGACACTTAAAAATTAATTTCATTATCTTTTTTAGAGATAAACAAGACTCTCAGCTGCATTAAGGCCTGGCCCCAAATGCAACTTCCCCTCAACTCACAGACAACAGCAGGATCAATTCCTCTACAATCTGAGGTGCTAGCTCTATATTCTCACCTACTTCAACCCAACATTCCCGCAAAGAAAACACCTTGCACTTTAATAGGGATACCACTTTTCACAGGGATTCACTTACAAAGATGGACATTCTAGGATAGAAAATATATTCAAACCTTCCAGCATCTTCTGAAAGGGGGCACTTGTTCCTCAGCATAAGGCAAACAAAGCCTTCAAGTTCATCTCCACATTGCTCAGCCCACATGGTAAGGCACTTCTGAAACGGGGAGCTCCTCACCAGGTCAAGTTGCTGCAATCCCTGTCCACTCCTACTGAAGACATCTGATGACAACGCTGGACCCCTGCCCTGTTGGGACATAGGCTGCTCCTCTCTGGTCACTCTAATCCCCACCATAGAAGTATCTATAAATAGCTGAATAAACTCTACAATTACGTTAATACCAAATTTGTTATCAGATACAGTGTCATCACAGCAGACATTATATGCTAGGCACTATGCTGAGCTCTAAACATATTATTTCACCCCTTGAAGGAAGAATGTTAACATGTAGAAACTTAGGCAAAGAACTTAGTGGAGGATCCCAACCACTTAACTACTATGCTGTATTATCACCTTATATTTTCTTCTCATTATGCCCAGGGCTTTTCATGTTTAGATTTTCCATGTCTTAAAGGTTCTGAAAGTAATTACATCTAAGGTATAAAAATAGAGGACCAGGCTCTGTGCCTGTGGCTCAAGTGGCTAAGGCGCCAGCCAAATGCACCTAAGCTGGCAGGTTCAAATCCAGCCCAGGCCCGCCAAACAACAATGATGGCTGCAACCAAAAACTAGCTGGGTGTTGTGGGAGGTGCCTGTAGTCCCAGCTACTTGGGAGGCAAAAGCAGGAGACTCGCTTGAGCCCAGGAGTTGGAGGTTGCTGTGAGTTGTGATGCCATAGCACTCTACCTTGGGGGCAGCTTGAGGGTCGGTCTCAAA
>NW_003852448.1:9455994-9459903 GCF_000181295.1 Otolemur garnettii | reverse complement strand
AAAAAAAAAAAAAAAAAAAAGTTCCTTAGCATTAACAAACACATGTATTTCCTCTTATTTTTGAGACTAAACAAACCAATCCTAAATAGAAGCAGACAACAAATGGCATCAAAATATTTTCCTTCCCTGTTTTTGATGGATGGATGTGAAGAGTATAGGCAACTTCTAAACTGAGACATTACAAGCCCACAACCCGAGGCTTAAACATAAGGGTGTACGATGTATTTAGCAACCATGTTGAGGAAGGGGTGCATTAGGTGCCTAGACAATGGAACAAAGGCAAACAAACAAACAAACAAACAAAAAAACCCTAAAGACTTGGACCGTCTGGTGTACGGAGTAGTATAGCCTGGAAACAAATCTACTGGACAAGTTATCTGCTAAAGGTTTTTAAAATGAAGAGCAAAGGGACACCCTCAGAATGAGAGAGAGTCAGGGTAAGAGCCAGAAGCCCAGCCCGAGTACAGGCCTTAGAAGGAGGGCCGTTGGCCATGAGGACCTCAGGGATTCCTGGGCGCACCCCAAAGGCAAGTGCTTCCTAAAGACTTTACTGCATTAGTGACCAATGATCCAAAGGATAAACTTGCTGGCCCTAACATCCCTTGAAGTCCACAGAGTTTGCCACTTGCCCAAACTAAACTGAATCAATGGAGAACCTGTTTAAAATGCAGATTCCAGGCTCGCTGCCTGTAGCTCAAGCCACTAAGGCACCAGCCACATACACCAGAGCTGGTGGGTCCAAATCCAGCCAGGCCTGCCAAACAACGACTACAACCAAAAAATAGCCAGGTGTTGTGGCAAGCACCTATAGTCCTAGCTACTTGGGAAGCTGAGGCTAGAGACTCACTTAAGCCCAGGAGTTGGAGGTTGCTGTGAGCTGTGATGCCACGACACAACACTTTACCCAGGAGGACAGCTTGAGGCTTTGTCTGGGGGGTGGGGAGGAATGTAGATTCCAAGGCCCACCCCTGCATTCTGCTTCAGCATATTTTCGGTATCTGCATTTAAATAAGCAGCCAGGTGATTTGGATACAGGTCCCAAGACACTTGTAGGCAGCACCACTATCTGTGCTGTTTCTTTTCTCGGCAGGTGTTTTTCTCACAGTCCAGGTTTTTACTTCCTTTTCTTTCTGGGCACTCTCTTGAATCTATGACCCACAAAGAAGTTACCCAATCTATTTGAAAGAGTTTAAAGTGCATTAATTCCCCTACACACAGTAAAGGTAGAAAAGGGAGTTTATTTATATTGGAACAAATTCAGTGGGTAAAAAGCCAGTGATTAGGGGAAAGGGCAGAGAGAAAGAAGGTTAATACCAGGATTAGGATGCCCCGTTCTCTGGGAAGAACAATCCTTTATTAACTAGTACTTCCTAACTTTATAAGTTCTATTATGCTTGCAGAAGCTTTTTTTGAAGAAAAATTCAGGAACGATGACTATTAGGTGTATTACTGTTTACCTCTGGGGTGTGCGCTTCACGGGCAGGGACCACACTCATCATCCTTTACTCCCAGAAGCCAGCGCAGTGGCTGGTACACAATAGGTGCTAAATAAATGTTTACAGAAGGATTGGTAACTCCGGTTTCTATAAGACACAAACCACGCTATCCCTTTCTTCCCTCAAACCAGAACTCTTGGGTTAATTAATTCCAAACCTACAGAGCACATTTTAAAAGAAGTGCTTGCTGCCCGCAGCTGCTCCAGAGAGCTCCCATTTGGGTCCTTGTGCCCTGGCCCCTTCTCTAAAATCTGTTTTGAAAGCAATGGTCCTCTCTCTCCACACTCCGTGGGTGTGCTCGCTTGGAAATTTTAACCAGTTCCCCTGCAGGTCTTCCCAGGAGCGGGCGGAGGGCAGTCCGCCTGAACTCATCTAAATAAACCAGACATACTCTGCATCTCTCCCCGCGCCCAAGCCCCGAGAGGCAGGGGGCTTCCAGCGAATCAGAGCTCCGGAGCCCTCAGCCTAAAGGCTGGTCCTATCGGCCGCCCTGCTCTCCCGGGACCCTCAGAGCGACCCTGCCCACCGCTGTCACCCGTGAACTCCGGCAAGTTTGTCTCGGTCACGGTGCCCGTCGCTAGCTTTGGAGCGGCTCTGCGCCGAGGCCCGACAGGTCGCCGGAGCCGCACCACCTCCAGGCCCCAGAGCAAGTCTCCAGCCCGCGGTGGCGAAGCTCCTGCCCCGGCTCGCCGCGCGCTCGCTCGCCCGCTCACCTTCGTCGGTTCCCTGCGCGCTGGCCGCGACGAGGAGCTGGGCCAGTGCCAGGAGCAGCACCAGCAGGCAGGCTTTCCGGGCCCTCATGGCGGCAGGTGCGGAGCGCGGCCTCCTCGCACCGGCAGCCGCTGGGCACTCCCGTACCTCGGGGTCTGGCCGTCCGCCTCCCTCCTCCCGGGATACACGGCCGAAAAGAGGAAAAAAAAACCTCAGAAGTCCTCCCCGGAGGAGGCGGAGAACGCCGCGAACCGACCAATCCCAGCGCAGCTAGGGTGCGGGCCGCGTGTGCCAGGTCCGCGTCCGGACCCCCTACCCAGGCCAGAGCGCTGCCCCTCCTAGCTCCTCCGCGCAGCCCGGGATTGCGCGTTTAAAACTAGGAACCCTAACGTGAGGTGCCCCCTTCTGATTGGCTGTGCCGCGACCACCAATCAGCGGCTGCCACTCGGTTTGCCCGGACGCACAGGCGGAGAGAGGGAGCCGGGAAGAACAAAGCCGGCGGGCCGGACCCGGAGGGGTGGGACCTGCCTACACTACGGTTTGCGATTGGCCGGAATTCTGGTGGGCGGAGCAGACCTGGGAAATATGGGGCGGGGCAGAGCTGCGCTTCCTGCGGCGGAGGTTGGCAGGAAGAACACGTGTCTGTAGCGGAGCGGTGGGAAGCCAGAGTACTAGCAACCTAGTAGAGGTTGGAGACCAAAGCCGGCGACAGATCCCCAGCCAATCTGTGGGTGGGAAAAGGAGAGAAAGAGGCTCTCGAGTCTGCTTCATGTTCGTGGGGTTCTTGATTTCTCTTTTATACTTCAACATATTTATTTCTGGGTATTGGGCTAGGGAGCGGGGATGGGCAGGCAGTGAGATAAATCCAGACTGGGTTTGGGGAGGCGTCTCTCAGTGGTTTTGTCTGTGAACAAAGCTGTCAGATTCTTGTCTATAACATGGCCCCATGTTATTTATTCATTGCGTGGTTTTTCTGCAAACGAGAAGTACCAGATAAGCAATCTAGTGGTTTATAGAGATGTAAATACAGTCTTGAGTTTTTTCCTTTTGACCACTTTGGGTAAGAAAAGTAGGTTAAGATAATCATGATTTGTGTAGGTCAGAAGAGAAGGCTGAGTTGTGAATTGGGGCTTGAGATTTTTTTAACGCTTGGGAATTCATATGCCTGATGAATGGTAGAAGACAAAATAGGGTGGGCAAAAGCAATGAAACTCAAGAGTCCACGAGTATTTTCATGTGTATGGAGATTATTAAGTGAGGAAGAAAGAAAGTGGGTGGCTCGCCTTACCAAATAGGAATTTGGGGGTTTTTTTTTGAGACAGTCTTAAACTGTTGGCCTGGGTAAAGTACTGTACCATCACAGCTCACAGCAACCTCAAAATCTTGGGCTCAGGCAATTCTCTTCCCTTAGCCTCCAGAGTGGCTGGGACTACAGGCGCCGGCCACAATGCCCAGCTATTTTTGTTGCTGTTGTTGCAGTTGTCATTTGTTTTAGCTGGACTACGTTGGAACCTGCCAGCCTTGGTGTATGTGGCTGGCGCCCTACCCACTGAGCTACAGGCGCTGCCCCCAATTAGGAAATACTAATTTAATAAAAAAAAAAAAAATTTTTTTTTTTTTGGAGACAAAGCCTCAAGCTGTTTCACTGGGTAGAGTGCTGTGGCATCATAGCTCACAGCAACCTCCAACTCCTGGGCTCAAG
>NW_003852448.1:9453830-9455540 GCF_000181295.1 Otolemur garnettii | reverse complement strand
CCTCCCAAGTAGCTGGGACCACAGGCGCCCGCCACAACGCCCGGCTATTTTTTGGTTGCATCCGTCATTGTTGTTTGGCGGGTCCGGGCTAGGGGATTCGAACCCGCCACCTTAGGTGTACGTGGCTGGCGCCTTAGCCAGTTGAGCTATAGGCACCAAGCCAAACAGTTTATTATTTTAAAGAGCTTTTTAAGCCAGCCCTGGTGGCTGATCCCTGTAATCACAGCACTCTGATCCCTTGTACCAGGAGTTCTAGATCAGTCTGAGCAACATAGTGAGACCCATCTCTACAAAAATTACAAAAATAACCCACCTGTAATCCCACCTACTCAGACCCTGAAGCAGGAGGTTGCTTTAGCCCAGGATTTGGAGGTTACATTGAGGTATAAGCATTCTAGCCCCAGCAACAGTGAAACTCTCTCAAAAACAAACAAAAACCTTAAAAGGTAGAGCCTAGTCAGAATTTTCATCTTCTTAGTTTCCTATAAATCTTTATTAAACAGTAACGAAGCCCCCAGTTGCCCTTATGTGAGACATATACAACCAGTTTTACTTAGGCCCTTTGTTGATAGAAGTATTCACACACATCTTGTGAAGTTTAAGTAATAATGTTCTTCTTAAAAGCATTTACAATATAGCAGTGGAAGTTCATTCAAGAGCAAAACAACTTTATCAAGTTAGAAAGGTCCTTGTTCTTCATCCCTAAATCTCACTCAATTTGGTTAAGGGGACAAGCAAGCTAAGAGATCACTATGTTGGGGTTGGAATGGAGAGAGATGATGTCTTCAGGATCTTCGTAATTGGCTGTGAGTGTAGAAAGGCTGAACATAAGTCATAGAATAACCCCCCCCCCAAAAAAGATGGTGACTTTACATCTTTTGTATTAACCTGGATGGAGTTGAAGCACGTTCTTAGTAAAGTATCTTAAGAATGGAAAAGCATTTATCTAATCTTCTGAGTAGACAATCTAATACATGCCCACATAGGAGTAAAATTTAATTCAAGTTGGAGGAGGGGGAGAAAAAAGGGTGGCATTGGTGTGCTCCCACTTAATGGGCACGATGTGGGGGGTGGGGAGAAAGAAATGAACCCTGGTTTGGAAATGCATTCACTTCTTCCTGCCTGGCTGGTCTCCAGGGCTGCCATTTGACACTATTAAGCTAGGTTTATAGGTCAATTTGAACATGTATTTTCCTCTACTCCTGCATAGGCTCCCTAGAGAAGTGGTCTATGGGGAAAATAATCCTCCCTGTCTACAGGTGGATCTGTGACTATCCCGGCACTTAATGTCCACCATCAGATGTGGAACTCATATGGTCAGAAACTAAACTGAGACCAGACAGACACATAATCAGCATGTGTGAGCTTTATGATCAGTCTTACCAAGGAAATAAACCATGCGAAATGAAACAATTTCTTGTTTGTGCTGGAGAACTCAAGAATGATCCTACCTTCTCATGATTCTGAGACAGTATCCTTTTAATAGAAAGGGGGAAAGCTGAAGCTTTTAGAAATACATTCATTTTTGGAAATCTGTGCCATTTTAGGCAGCCACTTTTGTAGCCAGAATTATAATCTACATATAATTTTATGCCCCATATTTTAAACTTAATATCACATCATAATCATTTTCTCATGCTGTTACAATGTATTCTGGGAGAACTTCTTTCTCTGTTGAAAGATTCATCTTGGCTCGGCGCCTATAGCTCA
>NW_003852448.1:9449298-9452430 GCF_000181295.1 Otolemur garnettii | reverse complement strand
TCAAAAAAAAAAAAAAAAACAACAAAAAACCAGGTACTGTGTGTACAGTCTGGGATGCTAGGTGGTTCCCCTCCATTACTGTTATATTTCAAATATTTTCCTACTTTGTGTGTACCTTAGATTAGTCAGATATAGTAGAAAAATAAGAACAAAACATAATTTTCTGTCTTTCTTTTTTTTTTTTTTTTAAGGAAACTTGCCTGTTGTCACAGCTACTTGGAAAGCTGAGGCAAAAGGATTGCTTTAGCCCAAGAGTTTGAGGTTGCTGTGAGCTGTGATGCCATAGCACTCTACTGAAGGTGACAAAGTGAGACCTCTGTCTCAAATAAATAAATAAATAAATAAAAATTTTAAAAGGAGAAAAGTTTTAGAAAAAAATAGAAAAAGAAAGGTAAAGGTTAAGCTTCCTCAGAGATAAAATGCATCGTCTTCTCCTCACCGCTATAGTGAATATCCATCTGAGTTAACTGCTCACTAAAATGTCCACAGAAAGAAAAGCCATGTCAGGATACAGTCATTTTCAGGGAAAAGAAGACTGAGAACTGGCAAAGTTAGATTTGCACCATTTAAACCTGCTAACTGGGCTCGGCGCCTGTAGCTCAGTGGTTATGGCGCCAGCCACGTGCACCAAGGCTGGCGGATTCGAACCCAGCTCAGGCCTGCTAAACAACAATGGTAACCTCAACAACAACAAAAAATAGCCGGGCATTGTTGCAGGTGCCTGCTACTTGAGAGGCTGAGGCAAGAGAATCGCTTAAGCCCAGAGTTTTAGGTTGCTGCGAGCTGTGATGCCATAGTACTCTACCGAGGGCAACATGCTGAGACTTTGTCTCAAAAAAATAAAAATAAAAATAAACTTGCTAACTGGATGTGTGCAATCAACTAGCTGACATCATTGTATCAGGGTCACATACTTTCCTGACATAAGTTGTAGGGAGAAACACACACTAAGACCTAAATTAACTGGATGTCAACTGTGGGGCAGGCATGGAGTCAGGCCCAGGCATACAGAGGTGACCATCAGTTATTATCACTTCCCCTTTGGGAAATGCATAGTCTTGGGAAATTAGTAACTCCTGGGTGCTATCTGACAGGTGCTCTGTTGAACATTTCACTCGAACATTTTTCCATTGAAACTGCACAATAATCCTATAACCTGAGCATATCCGTCCTCATTTCACAGAGATCAAACCGAGACTTGACAAGCCTGATTATTTAATCCTGGGTCATATAGCTGCTAATTGTCAGAGTGAGGATAGGAACCTTCCTTTGGGCACCAATACTCTTGTTTTTAACTGTCTGTCATCTCTACCACTTCATAAGTAAGTATGCCTTACCATCTACTTTTCTTGAAAATCTATAAAGATTTTATGAGGAAACCTCAGGGACAAGTTGCTTTTCTGACTTCTTGTTAAATACTTCTCATGAAATTAATGTTTGAGAAAGCATGCCAAAATTGAAGAACACATATATACTTCAAAAAAACACTTGGTTGGCTCTGCGCCTGTGCCTCAAGAGGCCAAGGTGCCAGCCACATACACCTGAGCTGTCAGGTTGGAATCCAGCCCGGGCCCGCCAAACAACAGTGACAGCTGCAACCAAAAAATAGCCGGATGTTGTGGCGGGTTCCTGTAATCCCAGCTACTCGGGAGGCGGAGGCAGGAGAATCACTTGAGCCCAGGAGTTGGAGGTTGCTATGAGCTGTGATGCGCACAGCACTCTACCCAGAGCAACAGCTTGAGGCTCTGTCTCAAGAAAAAACCACTTTGTTGGCTCAGCACCTGTGTCTCAGTGGTTAGGGTGCCGGCCACATGCACCGAGGCTGGTGGGTTCAAATGCAGCCCTAGCCTGCTAAACAACAATGACAACTGCAACAAAAATATAGCTGGGCATTGTGGTGGGTGCCTATAGTCCCGGCTACTTGGGAGGCTGAAGCAAAAGTTTAAGTCCAAGAGTTTGAGGTTGCCATGAGCTGTGACCCCATGGTACTCTACCAAGGGCAACATAGTGAGACTCTGTCTCAAAAAAACACACTTTATTATAACTTGGGGAAAAGAAATAGTGTTTTTAAAATTTTTATGTTTTGTTTGTTTATTTGTTTTGTTTTGTTTTTTTGAGACAGAGTCTCTCTTTGTTGCCCTCAGTAGAGTGCTGTGGCCTCATAGCTCACAGCAACCTCAAACTTTTGGGCTCAAGTGATCCTCTTGCCTCAGCCTCCCTAGTAGCTGGGACCACAGGCACCCGCCACAATGCCTGGCAACTTTTAGAGATGGGTCTTGCTCTTGCTCAGATTGGTCTCGAATTCCTGAACTCAAGCAATCTGCCCATGTTGGCCTCCCAGAGTGCTACAGCCACCTCACCCAGCCTCTATTCATAGGTATCTTGAGGTGGCCATTAGTCTTTGCATAGAACTCTTCACTTGCTCTTGAATTCTGACTTTGAAAATCTATAAACAATGACTAACTGATCTCCTAAGCACCTCACAGAGGAGAAAGTGACTTCCATTTTAGTACCTAAGTCAGTCAGAAGATTTTCTGTACAGTAACAGATTTTCCGAGCCTCAGGAAAGTGATGAAGCTCACTCCCAGATTATTACTGGCATTGACCATTCATAACAATATTGACAATATCCAGTACATGTTTGACTTACCATGCCGCTGTGAGGGGTGTCAAAACCAAGGACATAGGAATGTCCGGTAACAGCAAAGCCCAGCCAGTAACCTGGCAGGTACTCTTTTAAGAACAGAGGACAGTGAACAAAACGCAACATAGCTCCTCGGGTTCCTCTGGACTGTATTATTGTTGTGTCTTCAGTCTGTTATTTGTGTTAACAGGAGACTGGGATAAGATTCATTCTATTTTTCATAAATAAAGGCAAAAATGGTTTCTTAAAAGCTTGAGGTGGGGGAGATGAGGAAGAGGAGATAGTAGCTTATTGAACAAAGGGTGTTCATTGAGAAACTGCTCCATTTTCCAAAGAACCCAGTATTTGGCTCAATTGTTTATTTTTTTATTTTCATTTTTATTTATTTATTTATTTATTTGAGACAGAGCCTCAAGCTGTCCCCCTGGGTAGAGTGCCATGGCTTCACTGCTCACAGCAACCTCCAACTCCTGGGCTCAAGCGAGTCT
>NW_003852448.1:9447659-9449255 GCF_000181295.1 Otolemur garnettii | reverse complement strand
CCCAAGTAGCTGGGACTACAGGCGCCCGCCACAACGCCCGGCTATTTTTTGGTTGCAGCCATTATTGTTGTTTGGTGGGCCCGGGCTGGATTCGAACCTGCCACCTTAGGTGTATGTGGCTGGCGCCTTAGCCACTTGAGCCACAGTGCTGAGCCGGCTCAATTTTTTATTAAAGAAAGTCCTATTTTAATGGCAGATCTGCTCCCACAAATCAGTGAATCCTTCATACTGCTAAATTCAAGAGAAAAGGACTTTTATGAAATGATAATAGGAAAAGGAATCGTATCAGGTTTCAAACTCATTTAATGTAAGATTATATAGTTTATGGCTCAGCGCCTGTAGCTCAGTGGCTAGGGCGCCAGCCACATACACTAGAGCTGGTGAGTTCGAACTCAGCCAGGGCCTACCAAACAACAATAACAACTGCAACCAAAAAATAGCCAGGCATTGTGACTGGCATCTGTAGTCCCATCTACCTGGGAGGCTGAGGCAAGAGAATCACTTAAGCCCAAAAGTTTGAGGTTGTTGTGAGCTGTGATGCCATAGCACTCTATAGGGCAACATAGTGAGACTCTGTTTCAAAAAAAAAAAAAAGATTATATACTTTAATACATGACACTTTAGGTCCCAGTTTAGGACTTTATAATTTATTTGTTTATTTTTGAGACAGGGTTCCATTGTCACCTTAGGTAGAGTGGTAGAGTGCAGTGGCATCATCATAGCTCACAGCAACCTCAAATTCTGGCTGAAGTCATCCTACAGCCTCAGCCTCCTGAGTAGCTACCATGCCCAGCTAATTTTTCTATTTTCACTAGAGATGAGGTCTTGTTCTTGATTAGGCTGGTCTCGAATGCCTGATCTCAAGGGATCCTCCAACCTCAGCCTCCCAGAGTGTTAGAATTATAGGCATGAGCCTCTGTACCCAGCCCTATAGTTTTATTTAGATATCTGTTAAATTATCTACATGGCTCAGACCAAGATAAACTAAGATACAATATTCTAAAATTCCCTTTGAGGGCCAAGCTTAGTGGCTCACCCCTATAATCCTAGTACTCTGGGAGGCAGAGGCAGTCCTCCTGTTGTCCTCCTGTATTGCCTGAACTCAGAAGTTCAAGATCAGCCTGAGCAAGAGCGAGACCCCATTTCTACTAAATAGAAAAATTAGCTGGGCCTTGTGGTGGGCACCGGTAGTCCCAGCTGCTCAGAACACTGAGGCAAGAGGATTGCTTGAGTTTAAAAGATTGAGGTTGCTGTGAGCTATGATGCCAGAGCACTCTACTGAGGGCAACAAAGTGAGACTGTCTCAAAAATAAATAAACAAATAAAATTCTTAGTTTTGTATATTATTTTTTATCCATTTGAGAGAATCTTTAGAAATCTCATTAATTTTTTTTCTTTTACAAATATCTATGTTCTCTCAAAGCTAATTCTTTCCTGAAGAATAATTAGAAACCTAGTGATCTATAAAAGTTTTATTTACTCCATAAGAAACAAAGGCAGAGGCTCGGCGCCTATAGCTCAACCGGCTAAGGCGCCAGCCACATACACCTAAGGTGGCGGGTTCGAATCCCCAGCCTGGACCCGCCAAACAACAAT
>NW_003852448.1:9446372-9447495 GCF_000181295.1 Otolemur garnettii | reverse complement strand
AAAAAAAAAAAAAAAAAAGAAAAGAAACAAAGGCAGAAATGAAACCAGTGTTTTGCTTTGCAGACTCTTCTTTCATGATATGGCATACTTCAATGTGTTTTTACTTCTCAGAAATCTATCTTAGATACCCCAAATTTTCAATAACAAAAACAAAACAAAGTAAAAACACAGCCCATCTCCACACTTCTAAATGAAGGTTATAATGCTTGCCATGATAGATGGGACAGTTTTGCTATAAAGGCCTGGACAGTTGGACAACCTGGACAGCCTCGAATAGCTTTTTATTTCAGCTCTTTCTTACCTAGAAAATAATTCCTGATGTATTCCAAACAAAAAAGTTCATGGATAGAACGAAGACTCACTAATCTAAGTTGTCCCCTCCCTCCAGTTCTGGTCACTACCATGCTGTGTTCCCTGGAAGGAAGTGCTTATAGCATGGAGCCTGGCTCAATTGCCAAGACACCAAGTTTGATTTGGGAATGACATGTATAGAGGTGCAGTTTGCTTCTCTCTTTCTTTTTTTATAGTTTAATGTATCTTAATAGCAAACTTACAGGAACAGCACAGAAGACAGACAACATTAAAAACATGTCCTTGGCTCGGCGCCTGTGGCTCAACCGGCTAAGGCGCCAGCCACGTACACCTAGGGTGGCAGGTTCGAATCCCCAGCCCGGACCCGCCAAACAACAACGATGGCTGCAACCAAAAAACAGCCGGGCGTTGTGGCGGGCGTCTGTGGTCCCAGCTACTTGGGAGGCAGAGGCAGGAGACTCGCTTGAGCCCAGGAATTGGAGGTTGCTGTGAGCTGTAATGCCATGGCGCTCTGCCCAGGGGGACAGCTTGAGGCTCTGTCTCAAAAAAAAAAAAAAAAAAAAACAAACAAAAAAACCCATGTCCTTGGATGGCTGGGTGTGGTGGCTCATGCCTGTAATCCCAGCACTTAGGAGTTTGAAACCAACCCGAGCAAGAGTGAGACTCCATCTGTAAAAAATATCCAAGCATTGGGCGGCGCCTGTGGCTCAAAGGAGTGGGGCACTGGCCCCATGTACCAGAGGTGGTGGGTTCAAACCTGGCCCTGGCCAAAAATTGATGAGCAAAAAAAAAAAAAAAAAAAAAGACCTAT
>NW_003852448.1:9434675-9446352 GCF_000181295.1 Otolemur garnettii | reverse complement strand
ATATATATATATATATATATCTCCAAGTGTTGAGCCGGCACATGTAGTGCCAACTACGTGGGAGGCTGAGGCATGAGAATAACTTGAACCCAAGAGTTGGAGGTTGCTGTGAGTTAAGATGCCACAGCACTCTAGAAAGGGTGACCAAATGAAACTCTATCTCAAAACAAAAAACATGTACCTGCATGTAGGACAACTCAGTTAGAAAAATATAGTTGAGGGCGCTGGCCCCATATACCAAGGGTGGCGGGTTTGAGCCCAGCCCTGGCCAAACTGCAACAAAAAAATAGCCAGGCGTTGTGGTGGGCACCTGTAGTCCCAGCTACTCCAGAGGGTGAGGCAAGAGAATCACCTAAGCCCAGGAGTTAGCGGTTGCTGTGAGCTGTGATGCCACCTCACTGTACTGAGGGTAATAAAGTGAGACTCTTATCTCTTAAAAAAAAAAAAAAGAAAAAGTATAGTGAATGGATGGAATCTACTGTATGATAATACAGCATTTAGTTGCATCAATAAAAATTTACTTGTTTTTAAAAAGTCCAAACGTGGCATTGTCCGGAAAAAATTAACAGGTTTATTTATGGTTGCTATAACGTTGAACTCGTGAAACTTGTTGATGAAACATTTTGACTCACATTAATGCTTCACATCCCCACATTTATATTAAAAATTCACACACAGGCTTGGCACCTGTAGCTCAAGCGGCGAGGGTGCCAGCCACATACACCTGAGCTGGCAGGTTTGAACCCAACCCAGGCCGCCAAACAACAATGACAACTACAACTAAAAAATAGCCGGAGGTTGTGTCGGGCGCCTGTAGTCCCAGCTACCTGGGAGGTTGAAGCAAAAGAATCGCTTGAGCCCAAGAGTTTGAAGTTGCTGTGAGCTGTGACACCATAGCACTCTATCCAGGGCCACAGCTTGAGACTCTGTCTCAAAATAAATAAATAAGTAAATAAAAATTCACACACAGATGAAAATGGAAAAACTGCAATACCTGATTTCTGTCCCCCATTTTTCCAGTTGCACGCATATACTTAGATGTCTTTTGACTCCGTTGGGGGAAAAAAATCTAATGTTCAGAACTACGAATAACAGGAAGAAGAGAATTTTTTTTTTATATATATAATGAAGTGTTGGGGGGGGTTGAGACAGAGTCTAACTTTGTAACCCTCAGTAGAGTGCTGTAGGGTCACAGCTCACGGTAACCTCAAACTCTTGGGTTTAAGCGATTCTTACCTCAGCCTCCTGAGTAGCTGGGACTACAGGTGCCAGCTACAACGCCCAGCTATTTTTAGAGACAAGGTCTCGCTCTGGCTCAGGCAGGTCTAGAACTGGTGAGCTTAGGCAATCCACCTGCCTCGACCTCCCAAGTGCTGGGATTACAGGCGTGAACCACTGCTCCCAGCCTGATAATGAAATGTTTTCCCATCATAGTGGACCCTGAACACGTTCTCCACAGATGCGGCGTGCTAGCAGGATGGCTTCTGGCATAATTGTTATAGGTTTGACATGAATAGTACACAAGTTGGTGTCTTCAGAAAGGCCAACCAGTAGGACCTCATTTGCCTCCTGCAAAGCACCAACAAGCTGTGCTCTGGAAGCCAGATCTGTGAAGTCCTGCAATTTCTTGCGCCAGACGCTAGAAAGGAAGTGCCCCAGTAGCAGACCTGTAGCGATGAGGTTTCTTCACTCCTCCAGTAGAGGGCGCACTCCTGCGAGCGGCTTTTGTAGCCAGTTGCTTCTGGGTGCTTTACCTCCGGTAGCTTTAAGGGCAGTCTGCTTTGTAGGAACCAAGCTCCTTACTCACCCCTCTTCTCCTTTGGCTGGAGCTGGGCCGGCTAAAGGAGGCGCTAGGGCGTTAGACAGCGATGGCAGTGTGGTGGCTGCTAACCCAGTTTGTTTCTCTTAAAAATTTGGGGCCGCGCCCATAGCTCAGTGAGTAGGGCTCCGGCCACATATACCAGGGCTGGTGGGTTCAAACTCAGCCCAGGCCTGTTACGAACAACAAAAAAGATTTGATGTGAAAGCACGGAACTCCCTGGAACTCCCTGTAGTGCTTACTCAGCCCGTGCTTACTCTACCCCAGTGGGGTGCTCACCCAGGGCCCGCCTCAGATGGCGACACTCAACACTCCTTCTAGCTACTAATAAGAAAGCATGCTTTTAATATAAGAGTTTGACCCTCTCCAGTTCCACCTTGTTCATGAAGATCACCCAGGTACCCCAGCCCACAGCAAACTCTTTCATACTTGGCATGTTATTATTTGCTATGGCAAGTGATCTTTATTTAATGTAGACTTGTTTTCTCCCTAAGACTTTATTTTTTGGAGACAGTCTCACAATGTTGCCCTCAGTAGAGTGCTGTGGCATCACAGCTCACAGCAACCTCAAATTCTTGGGCTTAAACATATCTCTTGCATCAGCCTCCCCAGTGGCTGGGACTACAAGCACCTGCCACAATGCCCAGCTCTATTTTGGTTGCAGTTGTCGTTGTTTAGCAGGCCTGAGCTGAGCTGGAACTTGCCAGCCTCCCTGTACGTGGCCAGCACCTTCTCACTGAGCTAAGGGCACAGAGCCCCAAAACTTTATATTTACTGAGTTTTTAAATACTATGTTGCTGTTTTCCTATATCTGAATTGAATAGTGCCTTCCTCAAATCATGTCCTTCCCAGAACCTCAGAATGTGACCTTATTTGGAAACCGAGTCATTGCAGATGTAATAAATTAAGATGAGGTCACACGGGAGTGGGCCTGTAAACCAGTCTGAGTAGTGTCTTTATTAGAAGAGAGAAGATGACCATGTGATGACAGAGACAGGGATTGGAGTGACGTAGCTATGAGCCCAGCCCAATAGTTAGACATCTATAAAATTATGTACATGGCTCAAACCAAAATAAAAGATGTCAAGAACTGTCAGCCACAACCTGCAGCTTAAAGAGAGGAATGGAACAGATTCTCCTTCTGAGTTCCCAATTAGGAACCAACCCCGTAGATCTCTTGATTTTGGACTGCTGTCCTCCAGAACTGTACCTTTTATGACAGCTCTAAGAAACCTATACACCTGGCATTTTATTTCATTATATGCTTTCTTAATTCATCTTCATTTAATGGACATTTTTTTCTCAAAATATTACCTATTCTGAGTTCTGAAATGTTATGTTGCCCTTCTCCTGCACCTCTCTGGTAATGAAACAGCTAAACTCTGAACAGAATATCAATATCTAACTCATAGTCCACTACCCCCAAATGGTGAGAGGGAGAGAGAAAGAGAGAGAAAAGAGAGAGAAAAGAAAGAGAAAGGGCCAGTTAGGAAGATATTGAGGCAAAATGCAGATTAGGCTTTGGCAACAATTTTTTTTTTTTTTTGAGATAGAATCTTACAATATCACCCTTGGTAGAGTGCTATGGCATCACAGTCCACAGCAACCTCAATCTCTTGGGCTTAAGTGATTCTCTTGCTTCAGCCTTCCAAGTAGCTGGGACTACAGGCACCTGTCACAATACCTGGCTACTTTTTTGTTGTAGTCGTCATTGCCGTTTAGCAGGCCTGGGCTGGGTTTGAACCCGCCAGCCCTAGTGTATGTGGCCAGCACCCTAGCCGCTGAGCTGTGGGTGCTGAGCCTGGCAACAATATTTTTATTCATTAGTTTCCTTCATTTAATCATGAAAATTTCCCTGTGTGGATGAAGCCAACTCCCAGGTGTCCCTTGTTGAACCACATGGGTCATTTACAGGATGCTTCTAACAGTGGCTTTCCCTCACTACCCGTAGGTCCTCTCAGGCTGATTCAGTTTAACTATGCTGGTTCTTTCTCTTATTCACAGATATCCCCAGTGGGAGAGAGGGTGGAGAAAAGCATTTGCAATGGTCAGATGAGACATGGGATGGAAGTTGAGAAAAGCCAGTCCGCACTGTACACAGAATAGGCAGACTAGTGAGTATTGCACAAAAAGGTGTCTACTACACAAATACTTCTAAAGCTTGGCTAAAGAGAAAATCCTATGTCCAGCTGCTGCTGGAGGAGACATGCTGAGTGTCCTTGTCACATGTAAGTGGCAATGCTAAAGCACACCATCAGAGAGCTAATAATAGCTGGCTGAACTTTATTCAAATGCTTTAATGTACATAGCCCATTGAATTTTCCCAACAACCATAACAGGTATTATTCCCATTATAAATGAGGAAACTACAGCCCAGAGCTTGCTCAAGGTCACATAACAGGAAGTAACAGAGCTGTGATCCAAACCCAGGCAGTCTGGCTCTAGAGCGACATTTTGTGCCCTGCTTCTCAGAACAAAAAAGTGCATTGGAGAGGTTCTGAGCGGGTCAGGACAGCAGCTCTGAGCCTAGGTTTAGGGTTGCAGATGCACAGATCTCGCTGCAGAGACAGGGAGAGGGCGCGAGTGTCCCAGCCTTTTGCAGTGTGTGCAGGAGGCTTCCCAGAGTGAGTGACACTGGGCTTGGCGGGCACCCCAGGAGGTATAACTTGTGTCTACACAAAAGACTCACCTGGCTCTGTGCCTCTGGCTCAAGTGGCTAAGGTGCCAGCCACACACACCTAAGATGGTGGGTTCAAATCCACCCGGGCCCACCAAACAACAATGACGGCTGCAACCAAAAAATAGCCGGGTGTTGTGGCGGGTGCCTGTTCCCAGTTACTTGGGAGGCTAAGGCAGGAGACTCGCTTGAGCCCAGGAGTTGGAGGTTGCTGTGAGCTGTGATGCCACAGCACACTACCCAGGGAGACAGCTTGAGGCTCTATCTCAAAAAAAAAAAAAAAAAGACCCACCTAGAATCCATTTCCATGCTGCCCAGAAAACATTCTCAACAACCCACCCACCTCAGCCTCCCAGAGTGCTAGGATTACAGGTTATTAGAATAATGACAAAGCAAAAATTTGACATGAAAAGACCCAGTGCAGTAAAAAATTAGAGTTGATGAGCTGAGACAAAAGTCTTCAGGAGGGCTGGGTGGGAGAGTTCAGGTCGGGTGAGGGGATAAGCAAAAGCAGTAAGTAGAGAGAGAAAAAACCTGTCCAGGGAAGCTTAGCTATTTCTCCCACCAGCTGTAAGCAAGGAATTTGGGGGTGGTGGGGTGGTGGGTGGTGGTGCTAGTGAGCACAACTCAGCGGCCAGGAATTGGATGTGGGAAAGCCTGGCCAGTTGAGTCTTAAGAACAGAACCCAGATGTACCTGGGGAGGGAGAGAGCAGAGAAGCACTGGATGATACAAAATGGGGGCTAATTTGAGATTTCTCATGTAACTGACAAGTACCGGTATAGTATGTGTAAGCTGAGGCATAGCTTAATCCAGGGTGCCATCAGCGTGAGCAGAACAAGGTTTCCCTGTCTAGTTTCGCTTCCATGGAGTTGGGTCAGCAGTTCTTACAGCTGCATCCTTCCTCTTTCATATCCAGCAGGAAAGAGGCTGTTTGCCCCCCACCCCGATCAGTCATTCTCATAGAATAAGGAAGTTACAACTTCATTTTCAGATTGTGAAATTATAGGTAGCCTTTCCTCCTCCCAGCCTGAATCTAGAAGATGGTGGGAGGGATAACTTTCTGTGCGTTACATTCTTTAACTGTCATGTGCATATATCACTTCAACTGTAAAAGGGACTGAAAAAGACATGTGAACTTAAAGGCCATTGGATAGGTAGGTCCGTGATGTTCAAGGAGGTGAAAAGAAGGAATAGAACTATTTTAAAGGAATAGAAGTATTTTTAAGCCTCTGAAGGTTTCCCATACCTACTAAAGCAAAAGGACAGTCTGATGACTGGGACTTGATTCAATAAGGAAGCTCACTGGCACCAAGCTGTTCCCATCCTAACTGGGCCATGGCCTCTGAGATTTTTTTTTAAAACCATATTTGTTAATGGAAGAAAAAGTATCCAATGTACACACACCTATTATGAAACTAATTTAAACCTTTTTATATGAAAGCTATAACCTAATAACAACCTAAGGATATGGGGAGGGGGGAGGGAGGGGGGAGAGGTGGGAGGGAGAGGGATTCGAGGGTTCACTTCTGTGGTTCAACTTGCAAGGGTACAAGTGAATCTTTCTATGAGTAGAAAATATAAAAAAAAACCATATTTGTTACTGTTTTCTCATATCCAGATGATGCTCTTGGTCAAGTTCCTCTGCCACTTTGCTCAGTATCTTTACGAGGTCTTTACCACATTCCTTAAGTTCCCTACTGCATTTGTTTACCACCTCTACCCACAGAGGTAAAAGTGGTAAACACCTTTGCCTTTTCAGAGACAAAGAGACATACATGAACTTCTCTGCCTTCTGCATGAAAACGCTTGTTTCACAGTTGTGGTGGGCGGCCTCCATGATACTTCCTGGTGAGCCCTGCCCTCCTGGTATTCATCCTGTGCTGTCCCCTTGCCTGGTCTGAGTGACTCTCTCCTGACAGAATATGCAGGAAACAAAGGGCTGTCTGTCACTTTTTTTGAGAGTCTCATTATGTTGCCCTCAGTAAAGTGCTGTGGCATCACAGCTCACAGCAATTCAAATTCTTGGGCTCGAGCGACGGTTGTAGTTGTCATTGTTGCTTGGCAGGCCTGGACAGGGTTTGAACCTGCCAGCTCTGGTGTATGTGCCTGGCACCCTAACTGCTGAGCTATAGGCACCACGCCTGAATTTTTTACTTATCCACAGTTTCACAAAATTTGCTCTAAAAATTTCAAAGATAATCACAAGCCAAAAGATGGTTTGAAAGAATGAGAATGTACCTTCACAACTAAAAACAAAACAAAAAGAGCAAAAGTGAAATGTCAGAGATATCAACTGTCAAACTTAGCATTTAAGGAAATTGGACATTTCTGGGGTTTTTATTTAGACAATCTCACTTTGTCACCCCTAGCAGAGTAACGTGGCATCATAGCTCATAGCAACCTCAAACTTTTCAAGCAATTCTCTTGTCTCAGCCTCCCCAGTAGTTGGGACTACAAACGTCTGCCATAATGCCTGGCTATTTTTAGAGATGGGGTCTTGCTCTTGCTCGTCTCAAACTTGAGAGCTCAGACAATCCACCCACCTCAGCCTCCCAGAGTGCTAGGATTATAGGCATGAGCCACCACATCAACCCGGACATTTCCTATTTAATAACCTAGTATTTCCCTTCTGCTGGCTCATTTTCTTAAGCTGATATCATGTCTTTTCATCCTTAAATATCATCACTTTTGGGGCGGTGCCTGTGGTTCAGTGGGTAGGGCGCTGGCCCCATATACCAAGGGTGGCGGGTTTGAACCCAGCCCCAGCAAAACTGCAACAAAAAAAATAGCTGGGCCTTGTGGCAGGCGCCAGTAGTCCCAGCTACCTGGGAGGCTGAGGCAAGAGAATCGCCTAAGCCCAAGAGTTGGAGGTTACTGTGAGCTGTGATGCCACTCTACCAAGGGGGATAAAGTGAGACTCTATCTCTAAAGAAAAACATCACTTTTGATTCTTTCACTTTATACTTTTTTTTGGAGAGTGCCGTGGCACAGGTGCTGCCCACTTTATACTATCTTCTGAGGTTTTTTCTTCCTGTAACTATCAACCTGAGCTATAGCTGCTCACATAGCAGGCTGTGCTTCCTCCACTCCAGATTTCCCCCACCTTACAGCAGCTGGCCTCTGCTCCCTGCTAACCCAGTGACAGCTCGTTAACTTTAGTGGTCCTTTCTTTTTTTAGAGTTTTTACTTTTTATCCCTCCATAGAGTGCCGTGGCATCACAGCTCACAGGAACTTCAAACTCCTGGGCTCAAGTGATCTTGCCTCAGCCTCTCAAGTAGCTGGGACCACAACGCACGGCTATTTTTAGAGACCAGGACTTGCTCTTGCTCAGGCTACTCCCATGGTGGTCTCTCTTCTTTGTGCCCTATTCCAGGATGACAACTGTCAGACTGAGACTTAACCTCACTGACTGCCCCCTACTGCTTAGGGGCAACTTTAGTTTCTTAAATTTGTAAGACTTGCTTTGATAAAAATAATTCATTTCTGGGTTAAGAATAATCGACTAGCCACACTCAAAAGTATTCGACATCCTTGACCTCTTTGCAGCATCTACCACCACCACCAATTCTCTCATTCTAACCCTTCTTTTTAATTAATGTTTTTGAAACAGGGTCTTGCTATGTTGTTGCCCAAGCTGGTCACAAACTCCTGGGCTCAAGCGATTGTCCTGCCTTGGTGTCACGAGTAATTTGGACTATAGGCAACCACCACTATGCTTGCTAATTTTTCCATTTTTAGGAAAGCTGGGTCTTGCTCTTGCTCAGACTGGTCTCCAACTCCTGAGCTCTAGCCACTGTGCTCAACTTCCTGGTCCTCTTGAAAGTTAACAAATGCTGTAAAAAAGCAGATTTATACCCTGACAGAGCTGGAATACATAGGCCATTGTTTTACAGGAATAGCTGGAGAGAAAGTCATAAAGAGGTCAATCACTGGAACTTCTGCAGACATTCATTTGTAATTAAAGAAGAACACCTGAAATGAATAATTTAACTAAATAAATGCTTATGCACCTATCATGAGATTTTAGAGCTGGCTTAGCATTTGGGCAAAAATTATCAGTTAAGATGGCAAGAATAAATATCTTTTTATCAAAGGGCAAGAAATATTAATTGGTAATGTTTTGGCACAGAACATCCTTTGTGGTTTCTCATATTCCTAAATTGTATTCTGCTCTTGCTCCAGGAAGGACCCCTGCTCCTAAAAGTCTGTCTACTAGTAGGTTTGGCTATTGTTGGCTGTGGATTCCAGAAACATCAGTTCCACCCAGCACTTCACATGCCCTGGCCCACCTCAACTCCAATCAGCCTCTATCATCGCAAACAGTTGACTAAGCCTTTTCTTAATGTCGGGCTCATTTGGAGCACGACAGGACTTCGTGTGTACTCTGATGTGCTCAGCAAGTTTAGACTTATAAATGAAGCCCTTTCCACACTTGTCACAGGCAAACGGCCTCTCAGGCCTGTGTATGCGCTGATGCCTGACCATGTGTCCCCTTTCCCGGAAGTTTTTATCACACTCAGGGCAGTGGAAAGGCCGCTCTCCCGTGTGCAGGCCTTGGTGGCTGAGCAGCTGTGCCTTCAAGCGGAAACTCTTGTCACATTTCAGACACTGAAAAGGCTTCTCTCCCGTGTGTGTCCTGATATGTTCCACAAGTTTAGACTGCTTAGCAAAGCCCTTGCCACACTCACAAGAGAATGGCATCTCCCCGCCGTGCAGCAGCTGGTGGGCCTTCATGTCGGCCTTCACACGATAGCTCTTGCCGCACTCGGGGCACTGGAACGGCCTCTCCCCGGTGTGCAGGCGCTGGTGGCTGAGCAGCTGCCCCTTCAGGCGGAAGCTCCTGCTGCATTCCGGGCACTGGAAGGGCCTCTCCCCGCTGTGCACGCGGAAGTGCTCCGTGAGCTTGGACTGTCTGGTGAAGCCCTTGCCACACTCTCCGCAGGAGAAGGGCCTCTCCTTGCTGTGGGTGCGCTGGTGGGCCTTCAGGATGCCCTTCAGGCGGAACCTCTTGTCACACTCCGGGCACTGGAAGGGCCTCTCCCCACTGTGCACTCTCAGGTGCTCCCGGAGCTTACACTGGTGGGTAAAGCCCCGGCCACACTCGCCGCAAGAGAATGGCCTTTCCCCGCCATGCTGGAGCCGGTGGGCGGTGAGCATGCTCTTCAGGCGGAAGCTCAGAGCACACTCCGGACACTGAAAGGGCTTCTCGTCCGTGTGCAGCCGCCGGTGCCTCAGCAGTTGCCCCCTCTGACGGAAATTCCTGCCACACTCGGCACACCAGAAAGGCTTCTCCCCACTGTGGACCCGGATGTGCTCTATGAGTCTACACTGCTTGGTGAATCCCTTGCCACACTTCCCGCAGGACAAGGGTCGCTCTCCACTGTGCACACGCTGGTGGACCTGCAGCAGGCCACTCAGGTGGAAGCGCTTGTCCCTGTCTGGGCACTGGAAGGGCTTTTCTCCCACCTGCATCCTGAAGTGGCTGGCAGGCATGGACCTTGCAGGGAAGGGTCTACACTCCACGCATGCGCAGGGCTTCTCTGTGCCACGGCCCAGGGGCAGAGCCTGTGGGTCATAGTCCAGGCACAGTGTCTTCTGTCCTGAGTGCACACTGGTGGTGAAGGCACCCAGGCCTTCTTGCCAGGAGGCCAGCCTCTCCCCATCCTGTTGGCACCGGTGAGCCTGTGTATTGTCCATTGGGAGAAGGCGCTTGTTGTATTTGGGGTGCTGGGAAGGCTTCTCCTCCTTAAGCATGCGGCAGTGGCTGAGAAGGGTTCGCTCCTGCCGCAAATACATTTTACATTCAGGGGACTGGAATGGGCTCGTCCCCATATGGGCAACCAGATGTCTCAGCAAACACTGCTTCCGGCGGAAGCGCCTACCACACTGGGGGCATGGGAAGTGCCTCTGTGCCCTCGTGGCAGCTGTGTGTGGCTGCGTATCAGCTCGCCTGCTGAATTTCTTCCACGCGCTATGAGGCGGGTCCTTCCAGTGTCTCCTCTGGTGACTTACTAAATGGTTCTTCTTCCAAAAGCTCTCCCCGCAGATAGCGCAAGGGTGCCGAGCATTCTTCCAGGACGGAACTTCCTGCAAACCAGGGAGACTTGGGATTTCTTCTCTTTGGGCAGATTCACTGCAGCTTTGGCCTACTGGAGTTACAGCCCGTGTACTGTGCCCTTGTGGGCTCACAAGGGTGATGTCTTGGGAAGGCTTGAAGGAAACATCTTCCCTTTCTCCTACAAAGGGGCCAAACAAATGCTGGCTCTGAAGAGGATCTACTTGGAAATGGCATTTGGTTTCTCCTGAATTCACAGTTTGCTGGCTTCCTGAAATTGAAAACAAAAAGTCAGTTGGTATACTGTCTATGGTATGACAAAAGAGTGTCACCAATAAGGTGATCCTTGACAGTGGCCTGTGGTGGCCTGGGAATCCAGCTTCCATTGAGATACACAACCAAATATTGTAGTTCTATTTTACGGCCAAAATGAGTTTGGGAAGTCTGCTGAACCTGAGCTAAACAGACATATCATATAACAACAATGAAAAGATAAAAATACAGATTACAAATGTAGCTCTGGAGTCAGACTGCTGGTTTTAAATCCCATTTGTCCACTATGCAACCTTGTCAAGCTAATCTCTTTTGGCGTCGACTACTTTAGGAGAACAGGGAAACAAAAGTACTTAAGATTATTGTAAGAATCAAAAAAAGTAACTTAGTACAGTGCCTGGAAGAGGACACGTACTCTGTAATGTTAGCCACTATTGTGACTTCAGGACATTAGACTTGTCCCATTTTGATATACCTAGTGTCACAAGGTGATGATGGCAGTAAGTTCCTAATAAAGCCCCAATGGATACCACATTATCTATGAGCTGCCCTGTCCCCAAGACCAGGCAGAAAGGCTCGGCTCTATTCCTCCCTCCCTGCTCCCATTCCTACCAATGTTTTAAGAAGGTTTCTTGGAAGAATTATTAGTAGAAGGTAGAAAGTGAAATAATTTGCATAGAAGACACCTTTAACTCTCAGGAAGGGTGCAGCTAAAAACTAAATATCTGCTGGTCCCATTTGAATTTTTCATTCTATACTTTTTTTTTTTTTTGAGACAGAGCCTCAAGCTGTCCCCCTGGGTAGAGTGCCGTGGCATTACAGCTCACAGCAACCTCCAACTCCTGGGCTC
>NW_003852448.1:9424673-9432997 GCF_000181295.1 Otolemur garnettii | reverse complement strand
TTGTAGTTGTCATTGTTGGCCTGGGCTGGGTTTGAACCCGCCAGTGTATGTGGCTGGCGCCCTAGCCACTGAGCTACAGATGCCGAGCCTGAATCTGATATCTTAAGGTCAGGGTCCTGATTTCTAAATACTTACCCCCAAACAGCTGTCTCTCATTAACTGGATCAAAATGCAAGTCAGCAGAGGAACGAATTATGTTTTCCAATGTCTGTGATTGTTTCAAATTCCTGAAGGGCTCTCTTTCCTGTTCAATCCAGCATATTAGTTCTGGTTTGGGAAGTCCATCATCTGTGCAGAGAAGTCAGACAAGATAGTTTTGGTTTCCTTTAGCACTCTACAAGGTCTGACAATTAAGTTTATGAATATGCCACCATTAGCTTACATTGGTAGCATTGTACAAATAGCTCAGTAAGGTTTCATAATGTTGGTATATCAGTGTCTCACAGCTGTGTTCCTGTTGATGTGTAAAGTGTCTTGCTGAATGGCGTTCCTTATTGTTGTTGGTGTTTCTGTGTTCTGTACAATGAAAGCTTTGATGGTCATTCCAGAAAGAGTTCCAAAATTGCTTTGAAGGGTGGACTACACCTTGGCATTAGTACACAGCTTCCCAAGGGCAGTACGTCAAAGGTGACCATAGTGATATTCAGCATCGAGGTATGTAGCACTTTTGCTACGACAAGTTCACAAACTTAATTGTCAGACCTCATAAGTTATTTCTAAATTTCTCAAAATTCACTCCTGGGACAATGTAAGAGAATATACATCCAAAAAAGCCTGTAAGTTTATACAAAAAAGAGCAAAACTGCCCCTAAGTGATACCATTGCTTCCTAACTTAATTGGATCTGTTAGGCCACTTGTGTTTAAATTATGTCATGGCCCCCAAACATCTAGCAATATCATATTTTGTCCAAAAACAACATGGTAAATGCTTAATTATTTTTGCAGGTTTTTTTTTTTTTTTTTGGCTGGGGCCATGCTTGAACCCGTCACCTCCGGTATATGGGGCTGGTGCCCTACTCCTTGAACCACAGGTACTGCCCAATGCTTAATTATTTTTAATAATAACTTAATAACAGACAAATCTTAGGGGTTCAATTTTAAATCAAGTTGGCTCAAGCAAAAATTCAGTTAAAAACGATTTTAAGAAGTAATGCTTTAATTTATTAAAAATATATTTAGGCTCAGTGCCAGTAGCTCAGTAGCTAGGGTTCAGGACACATACACCAGGGCTTGTGGGTTCAAACCCACCCAGGCCTGCCAAACAACAAGGACGACAACAACAACAACAAATAGCCGGGCGTTGTGGTATGTGCCTATAGTCCCCGCTAGTTGGGAGGCTGAGGCAAGAGAATCTCTTAAACCCAAGAGTTTGAGGTTGCTGTGAGCTGTGACATGATAGCACTCTACTGTGGGCCCCATAGTAAGACTCTGTCTCAAATATATATTTTTAGTACATAGAGAAAAATATACGAAACCAGTGCCAACTAACTTTGTCAAATCTTACCATATCAACATACTTCAAGTTTTTTTAAACATATGAGACACTACAGTTTCAGCTCCTATATCTCCCTCTCCAAAGATGAAGCACTACCCTGAATCTGATGTTTATCATTCCTATGTGTGTTTTTCTTTTTAAATTTATACATATATAAAGGGTGGCCTGTTCAAGCCCAGCCCCCGCCAAACTGCAACAAAAAACAGGCAGGCGTTGTGGTGGGTGCCTGTAGTCCCAGCTACTCGAGAGGCTAAGGCAAAAGAATTGCCTAAGCCCAAGAGCTGGAGGTTGCTCTGAGCTGTGATGCCATAGCACTCTACTGAGGGTAGCAAAGTGAGACTCTATTTAAAAAAAAAAAAAAAGAAAGAAATAAAAAATTCATACCTATAAATAAATAAAATAATGCTGGTTTTAAACATAAACCATATATTATATTGCTATTTGCTTTTCCTTTCATGAATTACGTTTTCAAAATTTCTCCATTTTGAAACATTTGAGTTCATTTGATAGTTTGATTATAAGAATATTTCCTATCTGTCTTCTCTTTCTTCTGTTCACTGGTATGCCTGTTTGACTATACATAGAAGCACTGACAGTCCTCAAGCTGAACTGCTCTATCACCGGGTAGGCACGTCTTCAACCTACTGTATGCTACCCAGTTCCTCCCCATAGTGGCTATGCTAATTGACAATCTCATTAACAGAGTAGGAGCATCCACTTTGCTCCACATTTTGACAACATGCGGTGCTATTAAATGTTTTTTGTCCCTGATATAGTATGTGTACCACATCATATAAGTCTTACTGTCTGATAGGACAATCACTTTCTATCTTGTTCCAAACATTTGTCTTGGTTGTCCTTATCTTTGTTCTTCCATGTTCTTTAGATCAGTTTATCAAATTCCATGAAAAAGTCTATTGCAACTTTGACTGGAATTGCTTTGCATGTATGCATTTGGGTCCATGTAGTTGTATGACAAAGAGTATGCATAATCACAGGGATATGATGAAAACATGAGTTAAAAAAGAAAAGTAACTAAAACCCCCAAAGCATCAAGTGACTGAGAGCAGTTCCAGTTCAATGACTTACCCACAAAGGTGAACACGTCTTACCTAGAGAGATGAGCATCTCATAATTGGTTCTCATGACATGTTTGTAAAGTTCCTTCTGCCATGCCTCTAGATTCTGCCACTCTTGCTCCGAGAAATAAATGGCAACATCCTCAAAAGTCAGAGGTAACTAAAATCATAAACATAATGCACACACAGTCATGATGGCTTCAGAATGACTCTAGCTCCTGTTTTGGTTCAGCAGCTTCTCCTGGGGAACTGCTCCTTCCCCTGCTCCAATCACGTGGTTCTACTGTGAACCACTACAAGCCTTCTAAGCAGTTTCTTTTTTCTTTCTTTTTTTTTTTTGAGACAGAGCCTCAAGCTGTCCCCCTGGGTAGAGGGCTGTGGCATTACAGCTCACAGCAACCTCCAACTCCTGGGCTCAAGCGAGTCTCTTGCCTCCGCCTCCCAAGTAGGTGGGACCACAGGCGCCCGCCACAACGCCTGGCTATTTTTTGGTTGCAGCCGTCATTGTTGTTTGGCGGGTCCAGGCTGGGGATTCGAACCCGCCACCTTAGGTGTACGTGGCTGGCGCCTTAGCTGGTTGAGCTATAGGCGCCGAGCCATTTTCTTTCTTTTTTGAGACAGTCTCATTTCGTTGTTGTCACCCTTGGTAAAGTGGTAGAGTGATGCGGCATTGTAGCTCACAGAAACCTCAAACTCTTGAGCTCAAGCGATCCCCTTGCCTGACCCTCCCAAGTAGCTGGGACTACAGGTACTCGCCACAACATCTGGCTATTTTTAGAGATGGGGGTCTCACACTTGCTCTGCCTGGTCTCGAACTCCTGAGCTCAGGCAATCCACCCATCTTTGCCTCTGTGAGTGCTCTGATTACAGGCATGAACCCCTGCACTCAGCCTAGCAGTTTGTTTGTTCCAACTATACATACAGAGGGTGCCAGAAAATGTTTATAAATTTTAAGAGTTATTATCTATGTATTATTATTTTTTGAGACAGAGTCTGAGTGTGTCACCCTCAGTAGAGTGCCGTGGCATCATAGCTCACAACAACCTCAAACTCTTGGGCTTAAGCAATTCTCTTGCCTCAGCCTCCCAAGCAACTAGGACTACAGGCACCTGCTACAACACCCAGCTATTTATTTTTTAGAGACAGTCTTAATTTTGTCACCCTGGGTAGAGTGCCATGGTGTCACACCTCACAGCAACCTCCAGCTCTTGGGCTTAGGCAATTCTCTGGCCTCAGCCTCCTGAGTTGCTGGGACTACAGATGCTTGCCACAATGCCTGGCTATTTTTTTTGTTGTTGCAGTTTGGCTGGGGCCAGGTTCAAACCCACCACCCTCGGTATATGGGGCTGGTGCCCTACTCACTGAGCCACAGGCACCACCCACGAGCTATTTTTTTGTTGTAGTTGCCATTGTTTTTTGCAATGACAACTACAACAAAATGAATGCAATGAATGTTTCTTGAATTTTGAGGTTCAAGTGTCTGTAGTCCCAGCTACTTGGGAGGGTGAGACAAGAGGATCGCTTGAGCCCAAGAGTTTGAGGTTTCTGTGAGCTACAATGCCGTATCACTTTACCGGATTCATTGCATTTTGTGCTAATGCAGTGAGCAACAAATAATATTTCATTGTCTTATTAATTTACATGACTTTGCGAGGCTTAGCATTGCTTTCATATTTTTTGGCTTTCTGCATATTTCTATGAATGACTTCACATTCTTTGCTCAGTGGGATCCTATAATTTGAATGAATTTTCTTTCTTCTTTTGTTTTTTATTTTTTTGAGACCGTGTCTCAATCTGTGGTACCTGGGCAGAGTGCCATGGCATCACAGCTCACAGTATCCTCATACTCTTTGCTTGAGCAATTCTCTTGCCTCAGCCTCCCAAGTAACTGGCATTACAGGGATGTGTCAGTATGCCCACGTAGTTTTTTTATTTTTAGTAGAGATAGGGTCTCGATCTTGCTCAGGCTGGTCTCAAACTCCTGAGCTCAAGCAATCTACCTGCCTCGGCCTCTCAGAGTGCTGGGATTACAGGCATGAGCTCACCAAGCCTCGCCTGAATGAACTTTCTTACATTAGGGTTCATAACCCTTTGACTAACTGACAATCATTCTCTCTATTTGTCTTTTGACTTGGTCTTCTGTCAAATGGAAAATTTTGACTCTTTTCTTTAGTTAACTCTATATGTATTTGTCATATTGTTTCCATATTTTTCTTTCATCTTAAATATTCCCACTTCAAAATCATACAAATATTCCACTAAATTCCTTTCCTACATTTAGATTTGTAATTTAATTCTATAGATCAGATTGGCATTTTTATTTACAAATATGGATAGCCAATCATGCAACACTATTAAATACTCCATTCTTTTGCCTTACATTAAAATGCCAACCTTCAACTTTTGCTTATATAAGATGTATATGTGTGTATGTGAGTCTGTATATTCTGAGCTCTCTATTCTGTTACACTACCTGTATATATGTTGTAATACCCAGAGAGTAAGTTTCCCCACTTTCACCCTCTACCCATTCTATTTCAAAGCTGCTGTTGTCAATTCCTGGAATATCTATTCTTCCTTACAAACTTCAAAATCAGTTTGTTCAGTTAAAAAAAAAAGGGTTCAGCGCCTGTGGCTCAAGTGGCTAAGACGTGAGCCACATACACCTAAGGTGGCAGGTTCGAATCCAGCTCGGGCCCGCCAAAACAATGACGGCTGCAACCAAAAAATAGCCGGGCGTTGTGGCAGGCGACTGTGGTCCCAGCTACTTGGGAGGCTGAGGCAGGAAACTCGCTTGAGCCTAGGAGTTGGAGGTTGCTGTGAGCTATGATGCCACAGCACTACCCAGGGGGACAGCTTGAGGCTCTTTTAAAAAAAAAAAAAAAGTGCATTGGGATTAGGTTTCAATTGCATTATATATAAATATGTATTTAGGAAAGATTGAACTTGCCTAGGAATACAATAGATACTTCCATTTATTTAGGTCTTGCTTGTTATCTTTTAATAAATTTAATGATTTTCTTTAATGAAATCATTTTTATTTTATGAATCATTTTAATGAATCATTTTTATAAACTTTATTTCTGATATTCTTGTGTTTGTAACAATTGTAAATGGGACCATCCCTGCCACCTCTAATCATTATTACTAGTGTTTTTTAGAAGTTATTGATTTGGGGGAATTTATTTTGTATCTAATCAATGTTCCATATTTGTTTGTTGATCTTTATTTTATTTTATTTTTTTTTTTTGAGACAGAGCCTCAAGCTGTCCTCCTGGGTAGAGTGCCGTGGCATTACAGCTCACAGCAACCTCCAACTCCTGGGCTCAAGCGAGTCTCCTGCCTCCGCCTCCCAAGTAGCTGGGACCACAGGCGCCCGCCACAACGCCCGGCTATTTTTTGGTTGCAGCCGTCATTGTTGTTTGGCGGGTCCGGGCTGGGGATTCGAACCCGCCACCTTAGGTGTACGTGGCTGGCGCCTTAGCCGGTTGAGCTATAGGCGCCGAGCCTGTTGATCTTAATTGTATTAAGTTTTGGAGGAATAACATTATCTTTTTTTCGTTTTCTTTTTTGAGATAGAGTTTCACTATGTCACCCTTGCTAGAGTGCTATGGTGTCACAGCTCACAGAAACCTCAAACTCTTGGGCTTAAGCGATCCTCTTGCCTTAGCCTCCCAAGTAGGCTGAGACTACAGGTGCCCGACACAAGGCCCGGCTATTTTTTTATTGTAGTTGTCATTGTTTAGCAGGCCTGGCTGGGTTCGAATCTGCCAGCCACAGTATATGTGGTTGGTGCCCTAACCACAGAACTACAGGTGCTGAGTATCTTTTTTTCAAATAAGGATAACTTCCCCATCATCTCTCAAGGTATTCTGCTATTTTTTTTTTTTTGTATTGTTACATTTATTAAAATCCCTTTTGTGGTTCTAGGGTTTAACTTTTTTTCTAGAGACAGAGTCTCACTTTGTCACTCTTGGTAGAGTGCTGTAGTGTCACAGCTCACAGCAACCTCTAGCTCCTGGGCTTAGGTGATTCTTGCCTCAGCCTCCCGAGTACCTGGGACTACAGGTGTCTGCCAGAACACCTGGCTATTTTTTTGTTGCAGTTTGGCCAGGCTGGGTTCGAACCCACCACCCTCAGTATATGGGGCTGGTGCTCTACTTACTGAGCCACAATACCTTAATTTACAAGGCTTTTCCTATTAGCTTAAAAAAGTTATCCTCTTGGATTTTTCATGTTTTTACAGCTTTGTTTATTAGGATGAAAGCTTTTACCATGTGGAACTTATTTTTGCATATCACAGGACACACAGTCAAACATGTCCTTGAACACCAAGTTTGACCTCCAAGAGTCCACTTACATGTGGATTTTTTTTTTTTTTTTTGGTGGTGGTGGTGGGACACAGAGTCTTGCTCTGTTGCCTATGCTGGAATGCAATGGTGTCATCTTAACTCACTGCAACTTCAAACCCCTGGGTTTAAGTGATCCTCTTGCCTCAACCTCCAAAATAGTTGGGACTACACATGTGTGCAACCATACCTAGCTATTTTCAAAAATTTCTGTAGCAATGAGGGCTCACTATGTAGCTCAGGCTGTTTCAACTCCTAGCTTCAAGCAACCCTCTTGCCTTGGGCTCTCAAAGTGCTAGGATTACAGGCCTATGCCAGGCATATGGCCAGTTCTTTAATCTAGAATAGTTCCTCACCAACTTTGAGGTTGCAGTGTGCTATGATGATGCCACTGCACTCTGGCCTGGGCAACAGAGCAAGATCCTATCTCAAAAAAAGAAATTTATATATAGAAAGAGAGACAGAATTTTTTTGAGGCTTTGCAACAACTTGAAAAAACTCACAAACGAACCACATAGCCTAGAAATGTCAAAAAAAATTAGGTACATCATGAATGAATAAAACATATGTAGATACTCATCTATTTTATCATTTATTTGCTTCCATAAAATATACACAAATCTATTGTAAAATTTATCAGGATTTACACAAACAGTATGTGACACCATTTAGTAAAGAGAAATGTAAACAAATGTAAAGATGCACCATTAAAGCATAAACACGTAAAATTAACTGTAGTCCTTACTGTATTACCGTAATTATCTGTAACCATCTGCTGTTGCTATTATGGTAGGCTCCTGTTGGTGTACCTGAGTATCTATCTGCTTAAAACACTGTGTGATGGTAATTACCTCCGCAGGAGCATCTCTCCAGGTTCCCACATATTTTTTCTGATTACTACAATACCATAAGCCCTGAATAACACTATGGAACCCATATGAAGTACCACTAATGATGCTGGAGTGCTTCCAAGAAGCAGGGGAAAGTCATGACATAATAAGAAAAAGTTCAATTGCTTGACATGTACGTAGATTGAGGTCTGCAGCTGTAGTTGCCCATGATTTCAGACAGATAATTCATCTTGCAAACAGATGACATAAATTTAAGGCATCAGTAAGTACAGTACAGTACTACAGATATATTTCTTCTTCCTTCTGCCAAGCCTATAATTTCTTATTTTTCTTATACTATTGCATTAGCTGGAATAATGCTAATTAATGGTGATGGTAGCATGCCTCTGTCTTATTCCTTACGTTAATGAAAATTCTTTTTTTTGAGACAGAGCCTCAGGCTGTCACCCTGGGTAGAGTGCTGTGACATCACAGCTCACAGCAACCTCCAACACCTGGGCTCAAGTGAGTCTCCTGCCTCAGCTTCCCAAGTAGCTGGGACCACAGGTG
>NW_003852448.1:9409769-9424362 GCF_000181295.1 Otolemur garnettii | reverse complement strand
CATTCACCTGAGCTGGCGGGTTCGAAGGTTCGAATCCAGCCCAGGCCCGCCAAACAACAATGACAGCTGCAACCAAAAAATAGCCAGGCGTTGTGGCAGACGCCTGTAATCCCAGCTACTTGGGAGGCAGACGCAGGAGAATCGCTTGAGCCCAGGAGTTGGAGGTTGCTGTGAGCTGTGATGCCACAGCAATCTACCCAGGGGGACAGCTTGAGGCTCTGTCTCAAAAACAAAAACAAAAAAACCATTACAGGCTCGGCACCTGTAGCTCAGAGGTTAGGATGCCAGCCACATACACGGGCGATGGCAGGTTTGAACCCAGCCCAGACCTGCCAAACAACAACGACAACCAACAACAAATAGCCAGGCATTGTGGCGGGCGCGCCTTTAGTCCCAGCTATTCCGAAGGCTGAGAAAAGAGAACCGCCTAAGCCCAGGAGTTGGAGGTTGCTGTGAGCTGTGATGGCAAAGCACTCTATCAAGGGCAATAAAGCGAGACTCTGTCTCTTAAAAAAACAAACAAAAAACACAATTAGCGGCCAAATTCTGACATTTACCGCAAGCCCCCATCAAACACCACTTCAATCGTTCAGAATATTAATTCTTTAAAAACATTTGCTCTGGATTCGGTGACTACGATGCATAACTGTGGTTGTGCTGTTAACACTCATCCCTGCCGCCAGGCCTATTTCCATCCTTTCCCCTGTCCACTCGCCACCACGCCAGACCTCCTCGCCCGGGTTCGGCCACGGTTCACATTCAGCTTTGTTCCGACGTTTGGCCACAGACGAGCCCCTGGAGTGGTGGCTTCATCCAGGGCCCGGACCCCACACCCTCAACCTAAGTGACCTGCAGACTCAGTCTCATCCCTGCACCCCAGCTGCCCATGAAGACGCCAAACCCGCCCGGCGCTCCGAAATTGAGCTCCGCGCACTATAGCCCTCTTACTGGAATCGGCTCAGCCATCGCCTCCCGTGGCTCTGCCGGGCCGGACAACCGCCGACCCTCCGTGGCAGCGCACTGACCCCAGTCACGCCCAGGCTCCTAGCCCGATCTCGGGTCGACCCTGGCGCAGCGCCGGCCAAGGCGCAGTGCACGCTGGGAAGTGGCGGGCCCGGGCGCAGCTGACGCTCCGCCCCACAGCGCCCCCGTTGGGCGGGAGGCGCCTTGCAGTCCCAGGCACGGTTATGGGGCCTAGGACGCCCAGCCCCACAGCGCCCCCTGCGACCGAGAGGAGCAGGCGCCGTTCCGGATGGCCCTGAGAGGAGGGGTTCCTGGCCCTGGCCACGCAGGCCACAGCCCACGCATGTGAGATGGGTCCTCCAAAAGTGTTGAAATTTCCAAAGGGAGGGAAACAGTTGGAGAATATAGAAAGAGACGGGAGACACAGAAAGGGGGTGGCACAAGAAGAGGCAGAAAAAGGAAAATAATGGAGAGGGGTGACAATTGTCCCCAGAAAATCAAACTCAGATTCTATCCTAATCATAGTTTAGGAGTCAAGCTATGTAACAGAAAGTGAGAAGTCTGGGAGGAGAGGGAGTGGCAAGAGAAAATAGTCCCGGTATAGCTATGATGAGCATGTGCTTGTATTGTGTTTGCTGTGGAATATCTTACTGTTAAAATTCTTTTTATTTAAAAAAACATTATAGAGTAGGGCGCCGACCCCATATACCGCGGGTGTCAGGTTCAAATCCGACCCAAGCCAAACTGCAACAAAAAATGGCCGGGCATTGTGGCAGGCGCCTGTAGTCCCAGCTACTCGGGAGGCTGAGGCAAGAGAATTGCCTAAGAGGCGGCGCCTGTGGCTCAAGGAGTAGAGCTCCGGCCTCATATGTTGAGGGTGGCGGGTTCAAACCCAGCCCTGGCCAAAAAAAAAAAAAAAGAGAGAGAGAGAGAATCGCCTAAGCCCAGGAGCTGGAGGTTGTTGTGAGCTGTGACGCCACAGCACTCTGCCAAGGGCGACAAAGTGAGACTCTGTCTCTAAAAAAACAAAAACCATTGTGGAGTAAAAGTGATTTTTTAGTGCATAGTACTACATTTTACTACCAACTTTTTAATAACCTTATAGAACTACCAATTTTAAATGAATCAGACTAAAGTTTCATCACCTTTCACAATTGTACTATCTTTTGATTCATCTCCCTTCACATCTGTAACCCACACCAAGGACTGATTTCTGTCCCTATAGTTTTTTTTTGTTTGCTTGTTTTTAGAGGCAGAGTCTTACTTTGTTGCCCTCGGTAGAGCGCTGTGGCATCACAGCTCACAGCAACCTCCAGCTCTTGGGCTTAGGTGATTCTCTTGCCTCAGCCTCCCGAGTACCTGGGACCACAGGTGCCTGCCACAATGCCCAGGTATTTTTTGTTGTTGTTGAAGTTTGGCCAGGGCTGAGTTTGAACCTGCCTCCCTCAGTATATGAGGCTGGCACCCTACTCACTGAGCCACCTGCGAACACTGACCCCAGTGACGCCCAGGCTTCTAGCCTGATCTCAGGTCAACTCTGACTAGGCCTCCCAGAGTACTGGGATTACAGCCATGAACCACTGTGCCTGGCCTTGCTATATATTTAGTAATAACTTTATAAGAAATAAACCATTTTGCAGAGTTATATTACTGTTTTGTATTCCCATGAGTAATGTATGAGGGTTCCAGTTGCTCCACATTCTCCAGAGCACCTGTCCCTATAGTTTTATTTTTCAAGAATGTCACAAGAATGGAACCACACAATATGCAGCCTAGGATACGTAGTTCCACTCAGCATAATACCTTTGAGATTTATCTATATTATTACCTGTAGTCAACATCACTGAGTGGGGCTGGGTATTGTTATGCATGCCTGTCTTCCCAGCTACTTGGAAGGCCAGAGGCAGGAGAACCCCTTGAGCCCAGGAGATTGAGGCCACCTGGAGCAAAATGGCAAGATCCCATCTCCTTAAAAAATGTAACAAAAGGCAGTGCCCATAGCTCAGTGGGTAGGTCGCCAGCCCCAGGCACCAGGGCTGGTGGGTTCGAACCCATCCCTGGTGCTAAAAACAAAAAAATAGCTGGGGGTTGTGGCGGGCATCATAGTCCCAGCTACTTGGGATGCTGAGGCAAGAGAATCACTTAAGCCCAAAAGTTGTAGGTTGCTGTGAGCTATGACACTACAGCACTTTACTGAGGGCAACAAAGACTCTGCCTCAATAAAAAAAAGAAAAAAGGAACAAAAAAGAACATGTGCTATGAATACATTACAGTTTATTATCCATCACCCATTGAAGGATATGTGAGTTGTTCCAGACTGGAAATTATGAAGAGAGCTGCTGCAAACATTCATGTGTGTGAAAAGAAGTTTTCATTTGTCTAGGACAGATCCCCAGGAGTGGGATTGATGGATCATTCAGTATGTTTTTTATTTATTTTTTAATTTTTTTATTCTTTGAGACAGAGTCTTGCTCTGTTGCCCTGGTAGAATGCAGTGGCATCATCACAGCTCACTGCAACCTCAAATTCCTGAGCTCAAGAGATCCTTCTGACTTAGCCTCCTGAGTAGCCCAGCTAATGTTTCAATTTTTAGTAGAGATGAGGTCTTCACTCTTGTGCAGGCTATTCTCAAACTCCTGAGCTCAAGCAATCCTCCTGCCTTGGTTTCCCAACTATGTACATATTTTTTGAGACAGAGTCTCACTTCGTTGCCCTTGGTAGAGTGCTGTGGCATCACAGCTCACAGCAACCTCAAACTTTTGGGCTCAAGCAATTCTCTTGCCTCAGCCTCCCACGTAACTGGGACTATAGGTGCCTGCCACAAGGCCAGGCTATTTTTAGAGACGGGGTCTCCCTCCTGCTCAGGCTGGTCTCAAAACTGTGAGCTCAAGCAAACCACCCAACTAGGCCTCCCAGAGTGCTGGGATTACAGCCATGAACCACTGTGCCCGGCCCCAGCTATATATTTATTAGTAACTTTATAAGAAATAAAACTATGGCTCGGCGCCTGTGGCTCAAGCAGCTATGGCGCCAGCCACATAGACCTGAACTGGTGGGTTCGAATCCAGCCCGGGCCCACCAAACAACAATGATGGCTGCAACACAAAAAAAATAGCTGGGCGTTGTGGTGGGCTCCTGTAGTCCCAGCTACTTGGGAGATGGAGGCGGGAGACTAGCTTGAGCCCAGAAGTTGGAGGTTGATGTGAGCTGTGATGCCATAGCACTCTACCCAGGGGGACAGCTTGAGGCTCGGTCTCACTGAAAAAAAAAAAAAAAAAGAAAGAAAGAAAGAAAGAAAACCATTTTCCAGAGTTGTATTACTATTTTGCATTCTCATAAGTTATATATGAGAGTTCCAGTTGCTCCACATTCTCCAGAGCACCTGCCTTTGTCAGATTTTCTAAGGTGTAGAAAGCCTACAATGTTGAGAACCATGACAATTGAACTTGTCAAATAAAACCCTTTGACACACCTCATCCAGCAAAATCCTTAGTTTTAGGAAGAAGATATAAAATTTTAACTGTTGACTGTAGAGTTGAGAGAATCTTTGAAAGTACATACCAGTTCTCCTTCTATCTCTCTGGTTTGTAAGATCTGAAAAGTACAAGCTTTATAGTGAGTAGGTGTCAATTTTAGAAAACTAAATGGAGTTAATGGCCAGGGCTGGGTCTTATTATTTTTATTTTTTATTATTTTGTAGAGACAGAGTCTCACTCTATTGCCCTCCGTAGAGTGCCGTGGCATCACACAGCTCACAGCAACCTCCAACTCCTGGACTTAGGCGATTCTCTTGCCTCAGACTCCTGAGTATCTGGGACTACAGGCACCTGCCACAATGCCTGGCTATTTTTTTGTTGCAGTTTGGCCGAGGCCGGGTTTGAACCCACCACCCTCAGTACATGGGGCCTGCGCCTTACCCACTGAGCCACAGACGCTGCCCTGGGTCTTATTTTTAAGTGTTTTCTTTTCAACACTCATTTGCCTTGGCCAAACATAATTTTTTTTTCATCAGGTAGGAATGTAAATTACTGTCATTGTCCTGGTACAAGGATGCTTAATTTCTCCTTTGGGGGATCATAATGTGTGAAGGTAATCATATTCATCATTGCATCTGAGGCTCTCCCTTCTCTTATTCATTCTATACCTACAAGGGCATAAGTTTTGTTTTTGAGGCTTCTATCATTAAAAAGGAGGCACAGAAATTAATGAGCATATTTTAACAAAAAACCCTCATATTTCAGCCCCATCTTCAGATTGCTTAAGAAGTATCACAGTTTGTAGGATTCTAAAACAAATGAGGACTTTGGGGACCATAGAGCAACTGCACATAATGAGTTGCTTTTTGGTACCTAATGCTCAGTTACAGTTATGACCCTCCACATATGTATCCTTGACAATGTGGAAGGTATAGCAGGTACTTGAGTAGAACTGATGAGATTGGTTTTGTGATACCTGAACCAACCAGGCTGCTGAGGTTATATTTCATGGGAAAGCAGTTAATAGCCACCTGTAGGCCTCAGTGAAGAGAGCTCAGCTCACAGAGATACATCAAGTTCTCCTGGACCCGGGTTAACTTAATCAGTTGTGAATGGGACAAATGATAGCCTCATTATTAAATGAAAGTAACACAATCAGGATCAGAAAAATGCCAGCCCAATAAAAGTTTTTACCTTTCATTCAATTACAGATGGACTTTTCGTGTCCTGCAACCCTGCCCAGGCTTGGACTTCAGAGCTACTCTATGATTCAGAGAAGTCTTCATCATTATTATGGCCTTCACAAACTGATACCGGGTGTCAGCCCTTTACAGCTGACTTCAGGATGAATGTTACACATTGAGAATGAGAATACTGTTTTTCAGTGGGAAATAAAATAATAATAAACATACCTATTACCTAGAAAGATTCCTCATGTCAACCCTTATAAAATTTCTCATTTTGTAAACTAGTTTGCGATTCCTAGGTATATATTAATTTTAATTTTCCTGTTCAATAATGGAGGTGCTCTTTTAAATTGAGAACTTTGGAAACTTAGCCATTTTCAAGTTTTGCTCCTCAGCCATTACCTTTGTTGTTTCCTTCTATAATTCTCATTAGTTATATTTTGGAGGCTCTCACAATTCTCTGCGTATCTCACTTTTAAAAATATTTAGCTCTGCTTCGTTCTGGGTAAATTCCAAAGTACTAACTTCTAATTTACGGATTCTCTGTTCAATTGTATCTAGAGTTTATTCTACTTATGAAGATTTTAGTTTAGTAACTACTTTCTCATCTCCAAGGTTTTTAAATACTCACTTGTTTGTGTATCACTTCTGGTTTTTATTTCCTAATATTTTAAATTGTTATAATTTACTTATATTTTCATGAATCAAAATACTCATTTTAAGTTTTTTTTATCCTAGTATTTTGTTTTTCTAGTATATATATTTTTTCTCTAGTATTTTAATCTCACTGGGAATAAATCTGTCTTCTGATTTTGTTGTTGTTGGTTTTCTACTTAGATTACTACAGGGGTTTTAGAACTTTGGTTAGCAAGATCATTTTGAATGGAGAGTTCTGTGTATGTGAGAGAGTATGTGCACATTCAACTCTTCTCGTCTACATCTTTTGCAGTTACCTTAACCTGGCTCCCACCACCTTCAGTCAAAAACCAAGTCCTACATCAGTAGTTCAGTGCTTCTCACTCCATAGTGATACTGGGGATATCACAGGTCAAAGTATTAAGGCAAGGCAGAGAATAGCTTAGTTTGAGTCAATATTTGGACATCAATCTGTGTTTTAAATCCACTTTCTCCCTATGTCTGTGGTTTCACTTAAGCCAAAATGAAATAAACTGGTTGGCAGAGTTTCCTTTTTTTTTTAGAGACAGAATCTCACTTTCTTGCCCTTAGTAGAATGCCATGGCATCACAGCTCACAGCAAACTCCAGCTCTTGGGCTTAGGTGATTCTTGCTTCAGCCTCCCAAGTAGCTGGGACTACAGGCACTGATCACAATGCCCAGATAATTTTTTTGTTGTTGTTGCAGTTGTCCTTGTTGTTTTAGCTGGCCTGGGCGAGTTTGAACCTGCCAGCCTTGGTGTATGTGGCTGGCACCCTATCCATTGAGCTATGGGCGCTGTCCACAGCTATAGAATTTTTATTTTCTCATATTATTGCTTTACTGTTAGAGGAAATGTACTTCAGAAGTTCCCTCCTAATCGCCTATTTATGTAAATGTAGTTTTAAAATTCTAATGATGGCAATATCATTTTCTTGTTCTTTTATTTGCTATACACTTTTCCATCTACCTACATGGTCTTCGCATTTAGTATTTTAATTGCTGTAGAACATTTCATCCAGTGGTTTCGACTTAATTTCACTAGTATTGAGTATTTACTTTGTTTCTGTTTTACTATTATAAGTAACACTGATACTGGTTTTTAAGCATACTACATTTTTTTCTTATTTTGAATTACTGCTATGAGACAAATTCCTCAAAGAGGAATCATTGAGCTTAAAAAGTGATTAAAGACTTTTGTTTTATTTTCAGATTGTCCATTAAGAAGCATGAACCTCATGTGGGAGAGAGCCAGTTATCCTGAGGAAAACACAAGAGGCAGAGCGCAGAGAAATTTTAGGGCAATGAAACTACTGTGTATGATACTATAATGGTGGATACATGTCATTAAAATTTCAACTTACCTGACCATAAATGGCATCCCATAGGATGTACAGTGCCCACAGAATGCACAATACCAAGAGTGAACCCTACTGTAAACTACAGAGTAGAACACAAACACACAACACCAACAGTAGATCCTAATCCCTGTGATAATGCTGTGTCACTGTAGGTTCGTCAATTCTAACAAATGTACTATGCTGGTGGGGTGTCCTGATAGTGGAGAGAGGGTATATAGGAAATCTCTGTACCTTTCTCTCAATTTGGCCGTGAACCTAAAACTGCTTTAGAAATAGTTTATTTTTTTAAAAAGCAAGCATGAATTTTTTTTTTGACATCAAAACCCAGCAATACACAAGAACTTTCCTGCGGCCTCATTAGCAATATTATGTTTTCATTTTTATTAACTTTATGATGGAAAAATATTTTCTCACTAAGTGGAGCTAATTTTCCAGTATTAGCTTACTCTTTTATGCTCATACTTGAATTTTGTTTATAGATTTTACCCAATTCACCCTTAGAGGTCCATGTTGGACATGAAATAGATTAAGGGTTTGTTCTGTGAAGTTTGAATTTGGAGAGCCACATGTGGCCTTGAGGCCTCAGGTTCCCCATGCCTGATTTAATCATGTCTTCTTCCAAATATAGTGAGAAGTCTTCAACAGAGTTCATGTGGCTGATCAGAAACATTATTAATGATTTTAGTGATATCTCAAGAATCTTACCAAAACGGACATTCTGCTTTCCAAATTCTTTCGCAATTCCTTCCTTCTCCCCAGGAAACTAATGCACTCCATAATTGTAAGCAACTTTTACCACAAGAGGCTTTATTATACAGGGGAGGAGGAAAAGGCTACAGGACAAATTCTAACCTGAATCTCACCTCTAAATGGCTAGAATGATTCACAGAAACAGTTCTATCTCCTCTAATCTCAAAATTCATGAGATGCCATGTTTTGAAACTTTACACAGCACCATCTGGGAAGATTCTTACTCAGTTCATCTGTGGAGGGTCACAAGAGTCTGCATTTTTAATACATATGTCCAGACAATAACAGAGAATTGTCCTGAGGTACATGCCAAAGAAGCCAGCAAGTGCTGAAGTTTGACCCACATGTGCCCCAGCACAGCTGAAGTGCTTTTTTCTTTGCACCAGGGCACCAGTGACTCACCAATGAGTACAAGCACTGTACTAACCATGGATGGTACTGTTTTCCTCTTTGTATAGACATTAATCCGTGTAGTGTGCTTAATCCCAGCTGACTCTGAATCAGGTAATTGGAATCACATTTTCTAAAAGCTACAGATACAAAATTGATGAGGGCCTTGAAATTTCCTAAGAAAAGGTGTACATTTTCTTAAGAGTAATGTTAAAGACTGACAATCTGAAAGGTAGATTAAGATTTGCTAGAATAGCTTGAAAAATTTCTTTGTAACAATAGATTAAGTCACAGAGAAAAAGAAAATCAATGATGCCACAGACTGATAATATTTTTTCCTTTGGTGTTTTCCTCAAGAGACACTCTTTTTTTTTTTTTTTTTAGATACAGGGTTCCCCTCTGTCACCCAGGTTGCAGTGCAGTGATGTCATCATAGCTCATTGCAACCTCAAATTCCTGGGCTCAAGTGATCCTCCTGTCTCAGTATCTCAAGTAGCTGGGATTACAGGCATGTGCCACTATGCCCAACTAATTTTTTACTTTTATTTTGTATTTGTAGAAGACAAGGTCTTACTCTTGCTCAGGCTGGTCTCAAACTCCTGGTCTGAAGTGATCCTCCTGCTTCCCAAAGTGCTAGGTTTATAGGCATGAGCCACTGTGCCTAGACTAAGATACTCTAATATTAAGGCAAGAATATTTCTTTGAGAATTGACACAACACTGACACAGCATTGAAAATGCAGTGGGGCTCGGGGCCTGTAGCTCAACCAGCGAGTGTGTCAGCCATATACACCAGAACTGGCAGGTTTCAATCCAGCCTGGGCCTGTCAGACAATAATGACAACTACAACAAACAAACAAACAAAAACAAAACAGCCGGACATTGTGGTGGGCACCTGTAGTCCCCAGCTACTTGGGAGGCTGAGGCAAGAGAATCACTTAAGCCCAAGAGTTTGAGGTTACGGTGAGCTGTGACACCACAGCACTCTACCCAGGGCGACAGCTTGAGACTCCATCTCAAAAAAAAAAAAAGAAAAAAGAAACTGCAATGGGGTCAGATAAATAACATTGCTTGTTACTCACGTGGTGGATTTTTAAATTAACCCAGAAGGAAATAATAGGTATGTGGGTAATGATTTTTAACAAGTGAGATGTGAAACACAACATTTAGTTTTTAACTATAGACAGAAATTCTGCCTAGGAATAGGTGTTCTCTCACCATTTGAGAAAAAATGAAAATCCACTATGAGAGAAAACTCAAGATTTCAATAGACATTTAAATAAGGAGGCCTGGTCAGGAAAAGCTGACTAAGGAATATGGGGTAAACATTTCTGTCTCTAACATTTGTTCACTGAGGCTGTGGTCTCTGAATTTAATGAAGGGATTATTATGCTCTTAAATGGCATTGGAAAAATCTTTTGGATGAGCAGATCAGTATACAATGTTTCTTCTAAGTCTGGCAGGCCAGGTCTATGAAGATTACCAGAGGAAAATGCCTCCTTGACAGTCTTTGCCTAGATCATGTGGAACTTCTGTCAAGGAGTGACCAGGTCCAACTGACTATGCACCTGACTGGCATGTTTGCAGCCAGTATTCTGAGAATCCATTACCCTGACTCAATTTGAGCTAACAGAGCCGCTGGCTCCACCTAAAAAAGGTTCCCATGTGGCAGGCCTGGTGGCTCAGGCCTCTAATCCTAGCACTCTGGGAGGCAAAGGTGGGAAGTTCACTTGAGCTCAGGAGTTCAAGACCAGCCTGAGCAACAGCTAGATCCCATGTCTGTGAAAAATAGAAAAATTAGCCGGGTGTTTTGGTGGGCACCTGTACTCACAGCTACTTAGGAGGCTGAGGCAGGAGGATAGCTTGAGCCTAAGAATTTGAGGTTGCAGTGAGGCCTGATGATGTCACTGCACTCTATCCTGGGGAATAGAGTTAGCCTCTGTCTTAAGGAAAATTAAAAAAAAAAAAAAAAAGGATGTCACTTCATCCCTACCATGTGGCTTAAGCTAGAGACTGGATGGCTTTTCCTTGGCATGCAGTGCAGTGTGGGTCTTGAGTGCCCCCACATACGTGAATCTCCTTCCACACTCATTGCAAGAAAAAGGCCTCTCCCCACTGTGATGGTATAGATGGGCCTTCAAACTTCTCTTCTGTAGAAAGCCCTTGCCACACTCAGTACACCGGAAGGGCCTCTCTCCACTGTGTGTATACAAATGGACCTTTAAACTTCCCCTTATGCAGTAGCTCTTGTTGCACTCCGGACACTGGAAGGGCTTCTCACCACTATGGACTCGCATGTGTTCTGTAAGCCTGTACTGCTGAGTGAAACTTTTGCCACACATAATACAAGAGAATGGCTTTTTGCCACTGTGCTGGAGCAGGTGGCTTTTCAAATTTCCCTTGAGACGGAAACTTTTATTGCATTCAGGACAGTGGTAGGGCTTCTCGCCACTGTGCACTCTCAGGTGTTCAGTGAGCTGAGACTGATGAGTGTAAGTCTTGCTACACTCACTACACCTGAAGGGCTTCTCACCCCTGTGTATCCGCTGGTGGAACTTCAGGGAAGCCTTCCAGGAGAAGCTCTTGTCACACTCAGGACACTGAAAAGGCTCCTCCCCACTGTGAAGCCTCACATGCTCAGTGAGATGTGCACGTCGGCGGAAGCTCCGGCTGCACTCAGCACAAGAGAATGGCTTTTCTGTGCTGTGGATCTTGAGGTGCTGTGTGAGGGCTGCCTGCTGAGAAAAGGTCTTTTTGCACACCCTACAGGGGAATCCCCTTTGTCTGCTATGAATTCTGGCATGGTAGGCGAGCTTGGAGGGCCGGGTGAACCTCTTGCCACACTCCTCACAGGAGAATGGCTTCTCCTCACTATGTAGACGCTGGTGGGCCTTCATGGCATTCCTCCAGAAGAAGCTCTTCTTACACTCTGGACATTGGAAGGGCTTCTGTCCACTGTGCTGCAATCGATGGGCTTTTAGGCTTCTCTTTAGGCGGAAACTTTTATTACACTCGGGACATGAAAAGGGCTTCTCTCCTGTATGAACTCTGATATGCTCATCGAGTTTAATTTTATAGATGAATTTCCTGCCACAATTATCACAAGAAAATGGCTTCTCTTCATTATGTGTCTTTTGGTGGGTCTTCAAAGTAGCCTCCTGAGAAAAGCTTCTGTCACACTGTGGACAGTGAAAGGGCTTCTTCCCACTATGCTGAGAAAGATGGACCTTCATCCCTCTCTTCAGGCGGAAGCTCCTGTCACACAGCGGACACTGGAAAGGCTTTTCCCCACTGTGTAGCCGGCGGTGCTCGGTGAGCTCACACTGCTCAATGAAAGCCTTACCACACTCCTCACAGCAAAATGGCCTTTCTCCTCTGTGCAAACACAGGTGCTTCTTTAAGTTGCCTCTATACCGGAAGGTCTTGTCACATTCAGGGCAGGGGTAGGGCCGCTGTCCTGTGTGGACAACCTGATGAGTGACTAGGCTGCCCTTCAAATAGTAGCTCTTTTCACACTGATTGCACTGGAACCGCTGCTTCTTACAAGGGAACCTCTGGCTCCACCTGAGTTCAGATTTCCCTCTGGATTTGTTCTTGTACTCTGGGTATTTATACAGCTGGTTCTTGCAGTGGCACCTTTTGTGGTTTACCAAGTCACTCTTTCTCTGGAAGACTTTCCCACAGACACAACAGTAATAAAATCTTGGCTCTGCTGGAGTTTCCAAGTGACCTGGTATACCTGGAGATTTATGCCACAGACCTTTTCTGTCCTGATTAGGAGCTGTGACATTGAGTTTTTTGTGTATAATCTCTGTTTCCTGGAGACTTGGAGACTGGAAGATGGATTTTTGATTCGATAAAATCTTTCTCCTCTCCCCTAATAAAGTAGCACACAAGTCATGCTTTTGAAGACCGTTTAAATGAGATTCTTCTTCTTTTGTCCCAAAAGTTCCTTGGTCACCTGGAGAAGAAAAAAATACCCCTCTAATCAGTGGTTATGTCCATTATACAGTAGGATTCAAGGACTGCCTTCACATTACTAACAAAGTAGGAAAGGGAATCTCATTGATCTCAATGACATTGTGAATCTGCCTCCAACAGATAAATTTTATTTCACTTTTAAATTCCTTTTACCATGTGTTAAGAAATGACTTAGTGGGCTGCCCATAGCTCAGTGGTTAGGGTGCTGGCCACATGCTCCAGGGCTGGTGGGTTTGAACCTAGCCCAAGCCTGCCAAACAAGCAAACAAAAAATGACCAATGTTGTGGCAGGTGCCTATAGTCCTAGCTACTAAGGAGGTTTAGGCAAGAGAATCACTTGAGTCTGAGAGTTTGAGGTTACTGTGAGCTATGATACCATAGCACTCTACTGAGGGTGATAAAGTAAGACTCTTCCTATAAACATGCTTTTACTATTTAAAAAAAAAGAAATTAAAACAAAAAGAAATGACTTAGCACAAAACAATTGCAAGCAAATACATCTTGTACACTATAAATGACGCTTAGAGGGTAAGCAGAATTTGGAGACGATTAAAATGAGCTATTCTGGGGCAGTACCTGTGCCTCAGTGGGTAGGGCACCAGCCCCACATACCAAGGGTGGCAGGTTCAAATACAATCCCAGCCAAACTGCAACAAAAAAATAGCCAGGCATTGTGGCAGGCGCCTGTAGTCCCAGCTACTCAGGAGACTGAGGCAAGAGAATCGCCTAAGCCCAGGAGTTGGAGGTTGCTGTGAGCTGTGTGATGCCACAGCACTCTACTGAGGGCAATAAAGAAAGACTCTTTGTCTACAAAAATAAGTAATAAATAAAAATAAATGAGTTACTCTTGAGAATATAACTGAACTATAATACAGTCTGATTATTTAGCCATAGACTGTAGCCACATGTCTGACTATAATATTTCCTCAAATCTATGAAATAAGTAGCACAATATTTAAGTAAGAAGTCTTATCATATTCTTATCCTCTTCTACTATGATTTCAAGAAAAATTTCAAGAAGAAATGGTAATACAAAGTATATTTCTTACAGGTTGCAATTTACTGAAGTTACAAAGAATTCAATGTAGAAATTATTTCATTTTCCAAAGGACTCTGTCTTATAGGCAAGATCTATTTATATAAGCACACTCACTACTGTTCCAAATAGCCATGATAACAGAACCCAGAAGGAACTGAGTTATCACACGATTACCCACCAGATATGGACAGGATAATTTCAGACATTCACCTAAGCCATTGTGTTTCAGAACTGCTTCCCCTCCAATGTCCTGTTGAACAGGGTAACAGACCTCTTATTTTTATCTCTTAACCTCGGAGGAAACCTGAGTGGCCCTACCCCTAGAGGACTCTCACTATGCTCTGTGTTCATCTTAAGGACAACATAAATGATGTTTCCAACTGGATCACGTTATTTAGTAAGTCAGTACTCAATGGCTCTTGTCTAGATCATGACAAAGGCATACTTAGCTGTTTCCTGGAATCCTATTTCTCATCACTGGAAATTTAATCTTCCTATAAACATGCTTTTCTATTTAACTCTAGCAGAGAGGCAGTTGTACTTAATAGTTGAGGACCACCTCGTGCCAAGGGAACAACACTGATTTGTAAGAATATCCACCACAGTTGTTATCTTTGGTACTCAAAAAACTTTCCAGGCTCCTCCCTTTCTGTAAGATGAAGTCATACTCTCTACACTGGCATTCCTGACATGAAATAACCTGACACCAGCTATGTTTTCCTTCCTCTCTTCCATTATGTCCCAAGAACAGGCAGGTCTTCCTTGTTTCCTGAATTTAATAAATATGTTCCC
>NW_003852448.1:9388111-9409256 GCF_000181295.1 Otolemur garnettii | reverse complement strand
TGTTGTTTGGCGGGCCCGGGCTGGGGATACGAACCCGCCACCTTAGGTGTATGTGGCTGGCGCCTTAGCCGCTTGAGCCACAGGCGCCGAGCCCATGTATCACTCTTGATGCTTCTTTCTCTAACCAAATCTGCCCAGGGTTCGGCTATTTACATCCTGATTCTTTTCAGAGTTCCAAGGGATATTTCTGTCTCTCTTCTATTCTTTCTATTCTAAAACATACGTACTTTCTATTAAAGTGGCTTGTTATATTTTATAATTGACTAACTCAATAGTATAACATGACTGACTAACTTAATCGCTATGTCACTAAGACAATCAACATCTAGAGTATACGGGTTGTTTTATATTGTACGCACACTCTCTGTTATGTACAGTTGCTTGCTCTAGCCTAAGGAATGTTGTGAGCATGGTAGGTACTCAATATTGGTTAAATAAATAGAAAAACAGGCTCAGTGCCTGTGGCTCAAGTGGCTATGGAGCCAGCCACATACACCTAAGGTGGCGGGTTCAAATCCATCCCGGGCCCGCCAAACAATGATGGCTGCAACTGAAAAATAGGTGGGCGCCTGTGGCAGGAGGCAGGAGACTCGCTTGAGCCCAGGAGTTGGAGGTTGTTGTGAGCTGTGATGCCATAGCACTCAAAGAATAAATAAATAAATAAATAAATAGAAAAACAGACAGTGGCAATATAATGAAACTGTTAGGAAATCTGTTATCTTCTTGGAGCTTGAACTCATTCCCTGGGTTCATATTCCCTTCTTCATCAGAGTTCCTTGTCTCCCAGGGATTTAATAAACCATTCAGATACTATAAAAGTAGAATAGTTCCTTAAATATTAGAAATGTTAAGATATTTCTAAAGTTTCCATAATGATTCAATTTTAAGGTTTTTAACATTTAAATACGCAAATGGACACCATGGTATAACAGGGAGGTAGTTTTTCCTCAGGGCTTTGGTAAGTGGATCCCTTGCTCTTTTATAAGGAATTCTCACCATTGTTCCAGGTTTTTTTGAAAAAAATACTGTATATATACTTACCTCTACGAAAGTAATACGTTCTCACATTTGCTACCAACTTGAGTGAAGAAAACTAACTTTCTTTGTCAAAACAACATTTCTTACTGAAAACAAGGTCTAGGCTCGGCGCCTGTGGCTCAAGTGGCTAAGGCGCCAGCCACATACACCCAAGGTGGCGGGTTCGAATCCAGCCTGCCAAACAATAATGACGGCTGCAACCAAAAATTAGCTGGGCGTTGTGGCGGATGCCTGTGGTCCCAGCTACTTGGGAGGCTGAGGCAGGAGACTCGCTTGAGCCCGGGAGTTGGAGGTTGCTGTGAGCTGAGATGCCATGGCACTCTACCCAGGGGTATAGCATGAGACTCCTGTCTCAAAAAAAAAAAAAGAAAGAAAGAAAACAAGGTCTAGTCCACTAACAAAAAAGAAAGATTCAGGAAACAAGGGTAGGAAAATTAAATGATTCATGGCCCCGGCAGTACCTATTGCTCAGTGGGTAGGGTGTCGGCCACATACAACAAAGCTGGCAAGTTCGAACACAGCCTGGGCCAGCTAAACAACAATGACAATTGCAACAACAACAAAAAATAGCTAGGCGTTGTGGCAGGCACCTGTAGTTACAACTACTTAGGAGGCTAAGGTAAGAGAATTGCTTAAGCCCAGGAGTTGGGAGTTGTTGTGAGCTATGACGCTACAGCACTCTACCCAGGGCGACATAGACACTGTCTCAAAAAAAAAAAAAAATTCATGGCCTTAAAACCATCCTACTCACCAAAACACGGTGCCTTTTCAGTGTTCTTCAAGTCCAACTGCTCATTGGAAGGACTAATTGTCAGTCTTTTCTCTAAGCATTTCTGATCTCCAATTAATAGCATTCTCCCTTGTTCCATCCATGTGATCAAATCTGGCTTGGAAAAAGCACAGCCTGCAACACAGTGGACACAATTCAGTCTGAGTTTACTGAGTACTTAACTAAAAGTTACTTAGTTACTTTCACAGTTGACTTTGATTCCTGGAGACATGAGATCAATCTTAGGTCTAAAAAAAGAAAAAAAGAACAGGAAGTCCTGGAAGTTATTTGAATGAGAGTGGAATAGAGCTCAACAAAATGATTCCTTAGCTTAAATGCTCTATGTAATATTTTACAAAATTAAAGGATGCAGAGAAGTAAGGATAATAAGAGTTTTAAAACTTTAAAATTTTTAAATTTTCATCCAGGCAGAAAGTGTCCAAAGTGATCATTATGAGACATTATAAGAACAGTGCGAGCCAAACAACTGGGACAACCAGAGGGAGTTGGTGAGGGAGCCTTGATCACAGGATCCACATTTCTGAAGAGAGGCCTCACTTCTGAGGAAATTGACAACTGAGGTACCAAGATGCTTAGTCAATGAAGTAAAGGAAACAGGAGGCTGTTAAACACCAGTGATTAAGAGGTAGAGAGTACTCTGTAGTCTAACAGAATCAGAGAGAAGAACGGTTTTTGTAATCAGTAGACCCAGAGTACAGTGATTTCAGATGCAACAGCAGGAAGCCTCTTCCTCCACTAGCCTTTGGTGGTATTACCCACAGCTGGGCTCTCAGGCCTCTGCTTATCAAAGTGAACTGTGTATCACCAGTCCAGCAGCACCTCAAGTATTTTGAAAAATGTAGGTCCCTGGTACTGAGCCTGAATCTACTCAATCTTAATCTCTGAGGCTGGGATCTAGATGTTCTGTAAAGAACCTGCCGGCATATTACATCATTTAGTTTTTAAAATTTGGGAAAACCAGACTGAATTTTCCAAGCTCATGGGTGTCAATTGTGAAGTATCAAAATGCAACAATGAATCAGCACACGGCTCTTGTTTCTCCTACCCTGCTGGCCACTGGGCCTCAGTCTCCTCTCTTTAACCTCTAAATCAGCGGTTCTCAACCTGTGGGTCAAGACCCCTTTGGACTGTATTAAAGGTTCGTGGCATTAGGAAGATTGAGAACTACTGCTCTAAATGCTACGCGGTCCCAGGGCTGTCTCTGTCCTATCTACATATTCTCCCTAGATGATTCCAATTAGCCCCGTGGCTTAAAACACCATCCAGGTAATGTCTCCCAAAACTGTAAATCTAGTCCCGACCTTTCCTTGGAATTCTACCTTCCCATAGGCAATCATCCACTTTCTATTTCCATACAAATGTCTATAAGCATCTCAAATTCAATGTGGCCCAAACCTGCTGCCTCCTCAACCCTTCCTCCTACCAGCAAATAAAGCCATTCACCATCAAGGTACTCAAAACTTGAGGAATAGATTCTCCTTTCACCCTTTTACTCCATACCCCATCTATCAGCAAAATCTGGTAGAAAAGAGGATTTTAGAAAATCCTCTAAAACATACCTGGAGGACACCTACTTCTCTTTGTCTTAATTATTATTTACCCAGTAAACCTCACCAGTGCTGCTAAAACTCACTGAGTGGTCTCTCTCTTTTCATTGAGATCCATGATTCGGTCTCCATAGTGCAAGCCAAGCAATCATTTTAAAAGTATATTACTAACCCTAGAATTCTGGGATGCTGAGGTGGATCACTTAAGCTTAGAAGTTTGAGACATGCTTGAACAAAAGCAAGACCCCATTCCTGCTAAAAATAGAAAAATTACTCAGGCTTTGTGGTGGGTGCCTGTAGTCCCAGCTTCTCAGAGGCCAAGGCAGGAGGATTACTTGAGCCCAAGAGTCTGGGGTTGCAGTGAGCTACGCTGATGCCACCGCACTCTGGGTGACTCTGTGACTCTGCCTCACAACAAAAAGTTTATTATTCACCTACGTTTAAATCCTCCCATCATCTTCCCCTTGTTTGTACACCTGATCTGCTAAGGCCAAGGAGCAATTCCCCTTGTATGCTAAAATCCAACTCCTTGCCTTGGTTTCATTCCCCAGAAGCCCAAATGCATGTGCTACAATAGACTGATTCAGTGTGGTTCCCAACAGAGTGAGCTCATTCTTTGTGACTTTTTGGCCTTTGCCTAGCTTTTCCCTTCCCTAGAATTCTCTTATCCATGATTTCACATTGTCAATGCCTTCTTGTCATTCATATCTTACTTAAGACTATGTTATATTCTCCTTCAACAGGGAAAGACTCCTTGAGGCTTTACTAAATTGACACCAGTAGAAATGGGTTTTTGAAAATTTTTTTAAGAGATGGGGTCTCTTTTTTTTTTTTTTTTTAAAGATGTCGCCTAGGCTGGAAGGCAGTAGTGCAATCATAGCTCAGTGCATCCTCATACTTTTGGGCTTGAATGATCCTCCAGCCTCAACCTTCCAAGCGACTAGGACTACAAGCATCTGCCACCACACCTGGCTCATCTTTAAAAATTTTTTGTAGATACGGAGTCTGTTAGAAATCCTTTAATATCACAGGAATAAGTTAGAGTGAGTTGGCTAAGCAGCAAAGTATAATTTTCTCAAATTTGTTTTTAAGGTATCCTCGAATATTTCCCTGAAGTCACCTAAGTGTCCCCTCCCACTGCTCTCTTCTCTCTTCCTCTACCTGGGCATCCCTTCTTGCCTGTTGTATCCACACTGTGCACTGTGTTGTGCCCCAGCTTATGCTAACTTAATAACTATACCCCCTTCATGAAAGCCATAGTTCTCACAGACAGGAAATTCTTATCCAGGCAACATAGGCAGGCATTAAAGTATTCATTAAAGAAATAAAAGAATACCCTTTTATTTAAAGAAATAAAAGTCACAGACACCACTGGATAGAAATAGACAAGTGAAATATTCTCCTCTCATTATAGGGTGGCAAGGAAATATTATGAATGTAAACTGGGAACAGGATCTTATCCAACCAGCTCATAGCTGATACAGAGAAGGAAACCTCTTAGTGTTGGTTCTCAAAAAGCGATTCCTTAGAAGCCCATCTTACCCAGGGAATCAAGGGTCTCATAATTGGTCTTCATCACTTGCTTATACATTTCCTTCTGCCATTTCTCCAGGATGTCCCACTCTTGCTCCGTAAAATATAAGGCAACATCATCAAATGCCACGGTTACCTACAGCACAAACAGTAGATACATACATTTTCTCTTTAAGGCTACTTTTTCAATGTCCACGATTTACTAAGAGATGGAAAAAAACAAACCAGTGATCTCTGGATGGTGCCATATAATTTAACGAACATACTAAAGAGGTCACAAATGTCCTGTGGAGCCAAGTAAAGTGAACGAGGGACGAGTAGGCCTTTGAGCACATGCACCATCTAAGGAAGGATCCTTTACTCAGCAGCAACGAATTTCTTCTAAGACTGGGCCTAGTTTACTGGATGTGTCAATTAAAAGCTTTTTAGTTTGAAATAATTACAGATTCACAGAAAGTTACAATGATACTTCGGAAAAGCTCCATATACCCTTTACCTCAAAGGTCATATTATACATTTTTATATTATAGCACAATATCAAAAGCAGGAAATTGACACTACTATTAATGTGTGTATAGGTCTGTGCGACTTCATCACTTGCTAACTCCTGTAACCACCACTGCAGTGAAGAAAGTCAGCCCTTCCTACTCCTGGGTTTTGCATCTGTGGATGCAACCAACCTTAGATTGGAAAAAAAAGTGTGTATATCTATACATTTTTCATAATTAAAAATAATGAAAATATTCTAGCATAAAACTATTTGTATAGCATTTCCCTTGTATTATAAGTAATGCAGGAATTATTAATACATATGAAAGGATGCATGGAAGCTATCTACAAACACTAAGCCATTTTATATAAGCAACTTGGGCATCCCTGAATTTTACTACCTGAGGGGTATCCAGGAACCAGTACTTTTAGATACTAAGGAATGACTATATCCCTTTATCACAAAGAGATCCCTTGTTCCAACTCTTTACACACATTCTCTAATTTATTGTCCATCAGAAGTTTGTCATTTCAAGAATTTTATATAAGTGGAATCTTTTTAAAAAAATTTATTAATAGTTTATTTATCACTCATATTCATAGCTCAGGAACACAGGTTAGTGACAAATGTCTATGTAAATCAGCCCAAAGAAATTCTTTGTATTTCAAAATTATTTGACGCTCTGAAAGACACCAGCCTTCCTCATCTCCTCAAAATCTTTCACAGAATCATAATTTCTGTAGAAATCTGCATATGCCTTCTTTCTTGGTTCAGCCACAGCAAACTTATAGAAAGCTGCAACCCCAGAGACACAACAAATGCTCAACAATATGAATCCGCAGGCGCCTGGCCAAGAGGCCATGCATCTGAGGTTTGGCCAAAGCACTGGAAGCCATGGTAGTTACTGTCCTTGATGGGTTGCCAACCTCAACGCATCCTTCCCGGTTGAGGTACACACAACTGCCATAGGTGGAATCTTATAACATGCAACCTTTTGAGACTGTTTTCACTGAGGATGTCCTTGAGATCCATCCACATTGTCATTTATAGCAATACAGTCAAGTTGCACATAATGATGCTTTGGTCAAAGAGGTACCACATATACCACAGTGACCCACTAATATTGTAGTACCATATTTTTACTGGGTCTTTTCTATGTTTAGATACACAATTACTTATCACTGTGATAGTTGACTATGCTATTCAGTACAATAACATGTTGTACACGTCTGTGCCTACAACAGGCTATACCATCTAGCTTCAGGTGGTGTAGTAGGTAGGCTGCACTATAGCATCTAGGTTTCTGTAAGTACCCGCTCTAATTCTGCACAATGAAAAAAATCACCATGAATTCCTCAGACCGTATTCCTCTCGTTAAATGACACATGACCGTTTGCATTTATTTTTATTGCTGAGTAGTATTACACAATATGGAGGTACAACTTGATTAACCATTCAACTATTGAGGGATATTTTGATTCAACATTTTTGTTTTTCTGGGCTAAATGCCCAGGACAACTGCTACAATGTATGGCATGTATGTTTAGTTTTTTTTTTTTTTTTGGAGATAGAGTTTCACTATGTCACCCTCCATAGACTGCCATGGAGTACAGCTCACAGTAACCTCCAACTCTTGGGCTTAAGTGAGTCTCTTGCCACAGCCTCCCAAGCAGCCTGCCACAACATCTGGCTATTTTTATATTGCAGTTGTCATTGTTGGGTTTTTTTTTAGCTGGCTTGGGCCAGGTTTGAACCCTCCAGCCGCGGTGTTTGTGGCTGGTGCTGTAACCACTGTGCTATGGGTGCCGAGCCATGTGTTTAGTTTTTAAAGAAACTGCCGAATTATTTTCCAGAGTGGCCAAAAGATTTTACATTTCTTAGTTGGGCGTTGTAGTGGATGCTTGTAGACCCAGCTACTTGGGAAGCTGAGGCAAGAGAATTGCTTAAGCCCCAGAGTTGGAGGTTGTTGTGAGCTTGACGCCACAGCACTCTACCCAGGGCGACAAAGTGAGACTCTGTCTCAGACAAAAAGAAAGAAAAAGGCTTTTACATTCCTACTAGCAATGTATAAGAGGGAGCTTCTGAGCATCTACACCACTGTTTATTAATGCCACTTCAAAATTTTTTTCATTGTTCTAATAGGTATATAGTGATATGTTTTTGTGGTTTCATTTAAAATTTTTCTAATGAGTTTTGAACATCCTTTTCATGTGTTTATTTCCTATGCATATATTTTCTTAGGTAAAATGTCTCTTTATAAGAATTCCCATTTACAATTAGATTTTGATTTTGTTTTACTGTTCTGTGAGAGTTCTTAATATATTCTAGATACAAATCCTTTGCCAGATATGTGGTTTGTAAATATACTCCCCCAGTCTGTATCTTATCTTTTCTTGTATCTTTCCAAAGTAAAAGTTAATTTTGATGACGTACAACTTATCACTTTTTACCTTTTATAGACTGTGCTTTCTTTGGTGCCACATCTAAGAACGTTCACCATGCTCAACATCCCAAAGATTTTCCCCACTGTGACCTTCTACAGGTTTTATAGCTTTATGTTTTATATTGGAATGTGCCAGTTATCAAGATTAAAACAGGAAATGTACATCATATTATGTGTGGCAATTAAAAGTCATAATTTTAACAGCAAAGAATGTTCCATACAAAATATGTCTGCAAGTCATGATTAGCTCATGGACCATTAATCTACAATCTCTGGTAATGGACTGACTACCCAGGCCTGCTTTCCTGGGTATTCCATGGACAGATCCACTGTGGTGATGGGAAAGCAACAGAACATATGTGGTAAATGGAAAGTTCCATTTTCACTCCTCTCAGATTCTGTGCTACAAACAGATGAGAGGCTCCAGTCAAAGGCGTTGGTCATCTACAAAGATAGAAGCACTCCCCCAAGCATATAAAAAACGGTGGCCACAAGTACTGTACTACAAAGTATATTCTCCCAGCAGGGAATTTAGACCACCTAATAGCCAAGGCTGTTTGACACTCAAGATTTTGAAGAGAAAAGCTGCAGAGATAAAATTCTATCATTAAAAGTATCATAGGTTCCAAAAGCTGATGTATCAGCGGTCATAACAAACAAGTTCAAATTGATTGGTGTTTTTATGAGATTTCAAAGAAATGCTTCTTCAATCTCCTTGTACCTCACCCACATTTTCCACCTACAAAAGACTCAATGATTACCCTATTTACAACTAGCACTGAACCTCTCCAGTGTAAAGGAAAATTAAAAGAATAAAGATTTTCCCTTGCCTATCCCAAATAATACAATGGCCAAGAAGTCATCCATGCTCTATGGATTCAAATTTACAGCCAAAGAAGAAGCACCACAAAGTTTCACAGAACAGACAGGAATATTCCAGGAGGTTCCCAACCACCTACAGAAGAGGAGGGGAAAGGAAAGCCTGGCTGAAGAGACATATGTTGAAGAAACTGGGAAAAGGACATGCAAATAAGAGCAAGACTTAAATTTCAGTGGGGGGACACCGAACATTTGCATATTCAAGCTAGTTATAGTTAACCAAAACTAATGGGGTTTATTTTGGATTAAGTCTTCTCAGGATATGCCTTTTAGACTCTAAAACCACTGTTCAAACTTTGCCGTGTACTACAGCGCTGGTGGTGAATTTCATTTAGGATAACTACCCAAACTGGTTTCCAGTTTTCCGTCCATTTCTAGAAGGAGCAGTCTCCAATTTCTCTCAGTTTCAGTTTTCCTTACCCTCCCTTTTTCTCATCTACTTCTGCAGAGGTTCTGCTCTGAGGCCTCTTCCAGCAGCAGAGCATGGAACAGCCCCAACCCTTACACAAGACTAACAGGGACCCAGGGCTCCTGAGCCCTGAGGGCAGGGAAGGTGGTTGAGCAGAGCAGACAACAGGCCCAAACACCGGACCTCACCGGGACTCCAATTTCCAGACTAATTGCTTTTTCCCTTCTTCCCCATCCCCAAAGAGGCGGGGCTCCCTATGTCACCCAGGCTTGAGTGTAAGGGCTATTCACCGGCGAGATCTCATTACAGAACTGCACCGGAGTTTTTTGCGACTTAGGTCAGTTCACCCTTCTAAAGCATCCTGCTAGCCCCGGTTCCCAGAAGGTCATGCACAGATGCCCAGTTTAGTGCGGACACCCCGCGGGGGCAGCTCCTGGGCTCGAGAGACGCCCCCACGTCAGCTTCCCAAGCAGCTGGGGCCACAGGCGCAAGTCACTGCGCCCCCACCCCACTCTGCCCACACCAACTAGTTCCCAGAAAATTCCAGAGCACCAAAACTGCGCCTTCTCCAGCCTGGGCTCGGAGCTCCGTCCAGGGACCACAGACAATCTCCTCAGGCTCGGGCTTCCCTCGCTTCACTCCCTAGGCGGGACGCAACTCCAGCCGCGACAAGCCAGTAGCTTTGACAGAGCCTGCAGCCTCCACTAGTCCCTCTTACCGAAGCCGGTTGAGCCATGGCGGCTCCGCGGGGACCGGCCCGACAGCGTTTTGCCCCCAGCCGGACCGACCCCCAGACAGAGCCCGGGATTCCCCCAGCGCAGCGCCGGCCAGGGCGCGGTGCATCCTGGGATTGGGCAGCCAAGGGCCCGGAACAGGCAGCCTCATAGCGACCTCTGCGGCCGGGAGGAGCGGGCACCTACCCACAGCGCCCGGGTCTGGGGGGAAGAACTCGCGCTGTTCAGTGGGAGGACCCTCAGAAGACCGATGGGGGCCCAGACTCAGCCCCTCAGCCCCTCCTGCCGCCGTAAGGAGAAGGCTCCGCTCCAGGTCTGCCCTCTATAAAGGGTACCTGTTCCAGGCTTTAGAGGCCGCAGCCCAACCATGGGTGATGGGTCTTGCGAATGTGTTGGGATCTCAAGGGACAGAAACAGCTGGAGAGGAGCTTAAGATTCCAAGAGTGAAGAGGCAATGGCGAGGCAGTTGGGAGTGGAGAGAGAAGAATGAGGGACAGGGGAGGCGCCCCTCACAGTGTAGCAGGAAACCAATACAGACGGAAGACTCCAGGCACCAGTTGATTAGAGGAAGCGGTTTCCGGCTGGGGAGAACTCGGAAGACCTGTGTCTCCAAAACTTAACTCCCCCCCGCCCCCCACCGACTCAAGCTCTTGCCTCTCTTTTATCCACTTTTCAGGGTGAGAGTGCATGTGAGGGTCATAAAACTGAGAAAGACATGACATCATCCTCCAGGTCCTGGGCTCAAGCGGAAAGGTCCGATTGGCCCACACCCTTGCGACTGGTTGGACCACCTGCCCTCAAAGGCTAAGGAAGTCCAAGGACTAGGTTACAATCTAGGCCCTGCCCATGTCAAGGCAGGAACCTAGAGACAACAGAAACGCCTGCGGCTTGCCTAAGGCCTACACAGGGCGGCTAGGACAGATTCTTTTAGCTCTGCTTTTACTTTCTTGCCCCATTCCCCCCCTTTGAGACTCAGAACAACTTGTTATGGAGTCTGACCACCATCTTTATCAACCTGTGCCATAGTTCCTTGGTGGTGCATGTAGTTGCTCCACCTGGGTCTCTTTGAGATGCAGCCGAAGTCACTAGGTTCCTCACCATCTGGGGTAATACTGGCAATAAGCATGGGAGGAGAAGGCAAGTACCCAATAACAGCAAGACTCCTATTATAAGGGCCTTAAAACCTCCAAAAGCAGAGAACTGTCCTCCAAAGATGGATTTCAGATGAAATCCGTGCCACACCTATACCGGCACATGAGCCAATTTGGAAATTTCTTTTTCTTTCTTTTTTTTTTTTTTGAGACAGACCCTCAAGCTATCCCCCTGGGTAGAGTGTCGTGACATCACAGCTCACAGCAACCTCCAGCTCCTGGGCTTAAGCGAGTCTCCTGCCTCTGCCTCCCCAGTAGCTGGGACCACAGGCGCCTGCCACAAAGCCTGGCTATTTTTTGGTTGCAGCCGTCATTGTTGTTTGGCAGGCCGGGCTGGATTCGAACCCGCCATCTTAGGTGTATGTGGCTGGTGCCTTAGCCACTTGAGCCACAGGCGCCAAGCCTGGAAATTTCATTAGCTCTATTTTCCACCACCAGACCTTGATGATCTATTTTCAGACAACAGTTGGTCAGATTGAACTTTCCACATGTTCCTCCATCTGCAGCAAGTAAATAATCCAAAGCCAATCTGTTTTGATACACAGCATTTCTTATTTGAGTTTGCTGGTGGGCAAGGAGGGTCAAAGCTTTGCTGATCTCATTAGTGATTATTTCTAAGACCACCTGCAATCGTATGATACGATTTAGCATATAGATAGGGGTTCAGTAACCCCATGACTCATTCTTTGCCCATGTGGCTGGCCCATAGTCTTGTATTATTCTTTCTGGGGGCCACTCATCCTCTTTCCATTCCCCTATTTGTAAGTCTTGATGATGCTGTTGGACTTCTTCCTCTGAGGTGGCTACTGGAAGCCCCAATATTTCTCCTGCCTTGATGGGCACTAGAAATAAAGAGGGCTTTATAAAGCCTATGATACAACTGTCTGTCCATCGGTCAGGTAACTGGGCATATGCCTTATCCCCACAAATCCAATACATTCCCTGAGGGGCACTCCAGTTTTGTGAGATCCTGGATGCCACCAGGCATCTCTGAGTTCAGAGAACCAGTCTAGGGGGTTTAGTTCTGTCTGATTCAGTCCCCACCAGACAGTTATTCCAGTAGTAGCATTGTACAGTCTTTGACCCAGGCAATGTAGTTGTCCTGCCATTCCCTTCACTTCTTGCTAGGCAATATTGCCCGATAATCGGGGCCTTGAGGATCCACACATTGTCCTTTAGATTTCTCTGATATGGAGCAATGTCTGGGTTAGGCTCAGTGGGAGTGAGTTCTCTAGCTTCCCACGGCCACCGATCTCCTGTCATAGTTCCTCCACATATAAGCAAGAAGTTACATTAAGGGACTGTGCCACACTTTCAGCCAATTAAAAGAATAATTTTTTTGTGCCTTATGGGAGTGGCGGCACAAGCTGTTCCAATTCATCATAGAAAGTATAGTAAACAGCCACCTGACTGGCCTGACAGGAGGCAAACCGTTTGCTGACCCTTAACTGACATATTGGGTCTAGACCAATGCCATCTATTCCCAAAGACATAACTAGTCCTTTTGCCCACTTAGGGTTGGAGGGATTTCTTATAGTTAGAATCAAGGGGTTGCAAGTTTCAGTAGTACAATCAGCTGGTGCTTCCCCTTTTTCTAGCACGAACTCTTTCTGGCTACCATCTTTAGTACTCCAGGTGCCTTCTATTACACATGACCAGTATGCACATTCAGCACATGGGTAGTCTATAGAGCACAGATACTTCTGGTTTTTCCTATAAGACCTTTCCCAGTCAAATGATCCAAACTTGCTATGTGCAAGTTTGAGCACTTGGCATGCGTCAAATCTAAGAGACACCAGGGTTGGATTTCCATAGCTTCGAGTTCTCACTACTAGAAGTTCCCTCTCAGCTCTCCAACCCACTGATTCTGTTCTGATAGTAAACTCATAGTAATTGGGCAGCTCTGAGGGATTGTAGCAAACATGAGGTTGCCCATCCCCAGGGTCACACACCTTATATTGAGTAGTATTATATAAGCAAGTCCCTTGCTGAGTTCCTGTACATTCATAGTAACTATAGAAAAATAGAATAGTTTTCACTTTCTGGCCTACTTTGGTTACCTTATGAATACATTGATTGCAATTTTCTACATTAGCATCCTGAATATTTGCACAAACTGAAGTCCACTTAGCTCTCATGAGTCCAATAAAGAACAGTCCCACGATGACGTAGATCCACATGCTTCGGCCGTGCGTGGACCAGTAAGCTCCTGGGGTGTGACTGGAGCAGGGCTTGCCATTCTCCAAAACACCAGCTTGAGGGGGTTGTCAGGGTCCGAGGTGGCAAGGTCCAGCAGTGCAAAGTCCAAGCCAAGGGAACTCAGGGTCAGCTGCTGCTGTCATGTCCTGCTCGTCCAGCTCCTCCTAGGTAGGACCAGGTCTTCCTCTGGTTCCGCAGCAGGCTTTGCTCTGCTGTAATGGATTCAGGTAGGAATTTCTGCTACTCTCACAGCAGGAGGTGTGGTCAGGATAACATTGTAAGGACCTTTCCACCTCGCCCTCGGGGGAGACACGTTCCAATCCTTGACCCATACTGTAGCTCCTGGGGAGAAAGGGTGAACAGAGGAAAACAAACTAACAGGACATCTCTCATTCACCCATCCTGACACTGCCTCTGCCACCTTTCCCAGTGCCTGAAATTGCTTCCTTAATTCTACCTCTCCCAATTCCTGGGGGGATCCTGGCAAGCTCCATAGTAAGGGGGTGAGAATCATATGGTGAGAATCCTGTCCTCTTAGTGAGAGTACACTTAATCTAAAATAACACCAAATGGGAGGGTGCTTACCCACTGTAAGTTTGTCTCCTGGCATACTTTCTCTAAACTGGTTTTGATAGTTCTATTCATGTGTTCCACCTTTCCCGAGCTTTGTGGGCCGTAGACTTCATGGAGTTTCCGGGTGATGCTGAGAATTTTAGCTGTCTTCTGGACCAATTTGGAGATGAATGCTGGCCTTTTGTCTGACCCAATCCATAGTGGGAACCCAAACCGGGGTATAATGTCTCTCAAGAGTGCCCGGGTGACTTCTTGCACCTTCTCAATGCGGGTAGGATATGCTTCTACCCATCCAGAGTAGGTGCAAACCATCACCAGCAAGTACTTGTTCTCTTTACACCTGGGCATTTCAGTGAAGTCTACCTGGAAGTCCTTGAAGGGCGTTGCTCCGTATGACTGGATTCCTGGGGGTACCACTGGTCCTTGGCAAGTGTTGAATTGGCTGCAGGTGACACATCATTGGCTGATGGCTTTAGCCAGGACTGCCAGGTGAGAGATGTAGAAGTACCAGCCCAGCAACTTCACCAGGGACTCCTGTCCCAGATGGGTGCTCTCATGCATCGCCATTACCACTGTGGCTCCTAGAAGCTGGAGGACTGCTACTTGTCCGTCAGGCATCTTTATCTATCCTCCCTCTGCTTCCTGGCTCCCCTCCACTGCCAACCATTCCTTCTCTTCCTGAGAGTAGACAGGGGTGAGTTCCAGAACCCATGGGATGAGGGGAGCCACTCACAATGCCTGGTACGGCTGAGAGGCAGCCCTCTTGGCCTCAGTGTCAGCTCTGGTGTTCCCCTTAGTGATGGTGGAAGCATCCCTTTGATGTCCATGACAGTGCATCACTGCCATTTTCTGGGGTTTCCATACTGCCTCTAGCAACTGAAGTATCTCCTGCTGATACTTAATGTCCTTTCCCCCAGAGTTTAAAATTCCCTTCTCCTTGTATAGTACCCCATGTACTTGGAGAGTCAGAAAGGTGTACTTAGAGTTGGTGTAAATATTTACACTCTTTCCTTGGCTTAGTTCTAAGGCTTGGGTCAAGGCAATTAACTTAGCCTTCTGAGCCAATGTTTCTTGGGGTAGGGGCTTAGCCTCTACAGTCTCTGTTAAGGTGACCACTGTATACCCAGCCCGCTGCTCACCTTGCTGCCGGCACATCTGGGCCTTCCACTTAGACACTTTATAGCCACATACCTCTAGATGTTGCAAAAGGCAATCTGTACCTTGAGCACAGCCCTCCAGGGTAGGGTGTCCCAGAAGGAGGCCATCAACGTACTGGACCAGCACACACCCTAGTTCCTCGGCTGGGAACTTCTGGATATCACAAGCCAATGCTTCCCCAAAAATCGTGGGGGAGTTTTGAGCCCTTGTGGCAAACTGGTCCACGTGTATTGGATTGCAGCTCTCGTGTCTGGTCTCTCCCACTGGAAGGCAAACAGCCTCTGGCTCTCCGGAGCCAGTCTTATACTGAAAAAGGCATCTTTTAGGTCTAGGCAAGTGAACCACTTAACTTCTGCTGGTAACAGACTCATAGTATATGGATTAGGCACTGTGGGATGCAGTGTCACAGTCACCTGAGTAACAAGCCTCAAATCCTGCACCAGTCTATAGTCGTTTGTGCCAGTCTATAGTCATTTGTACAGGGAGCAAGGGAGTGTTCCAGGGAGACTGGCAGTGTATGATTATGCCAAACTACTCAAGTCTCTGAAGGTGCACCTGGATTCCTTCCAGGGCCTCCCTGGGCACTTGGTACTGTTTTTGCCTTGTTGGCTTTGCCTCTGACTTTATCTTCCACCCAGACCTACGGCCACCACTGGGCTAGTTCAGGACTCAACCCTTCCCTGGCTCAGTCACAGACTCCACTCCTCTTCCCAAGGCATTGTTAAGGCTAGCACCAGACCTGGTTTGGGCAGTTGTAGCTGCATAGTTCCTTGATCAGAGAAAGAGATTGTGGCTCTTAATTTTCTTAGAAGGTCCCTACCCAGGAGAGGCAAGGGGCAATTAGGCATGTAGAGAAACTGATGAGTTACCTCGTGGCCTCCTGTAGAACACTTCCATGGGAGACAAAAGGCTTGTTCAGTAGTGGCTCTGGTCACTCCTATGATGTCAATTCTGTGGTTTGAGAGAGGGGCTATTGGCTGGGTGACCAGTATCAATTAGAAAGTCAATGTCCTTGCCCCTAATCCTTACTCGGACCATGGACTCTCTTGGGGTGACTGAGTCCAGTCTCCTTCAGTCTAGCAGGGCCTCTCCCACTAAGCTGTAGAGGGCTTCCTGCTTTTCCCAGTCTGTGGTCTCTCTCCTAGGATTTGCCACCTTTCCTTGCCTCTGGGGACACTCATTCTTCCAATGCCCTATCTCTCAGCAAATTGCACACTGATCCCTTTGCAAGGGGGCCCTTTTGCCCGAGGACCACTACTTCCTTGCACTCCCTGACCCTGTCCTCTCTGAAAAGAAGGGGGGCCTTCCCTTGTGCCCTTCAGAGCTGCAGCTATGAGATTGTCCCTCCGCTTCATGCACCTACCTTCCTCTTTACGGCTTACTGCTTCCAGATTCACAAAGACCTTCTGTGCTATTTTGAGAAGCTGAGATGTGTTCATACCTGCAAACCCCTCCTGCTTCTGCAGTTTTTGCCGTATATCCTTGGCACTTTGGTTAATTAGGGCCATATTAACCATCCTCTGGTTCTCAGGGCTCTCTGGGTCAAAAGGAGTATACATTCAAAACGCTTCACATAACCTTTCATAGAACTGGCCTGGACTCTCAGTCTTTCCTTGGAGGACCTCATTTAGTCGAGCCAAATTGGTAGTTTTCTGTGTCCCTTTCTCAGCCTCTGCAACAATGCCTCTCGGTACCAAATCTGCCAATATCTTCAGCACCACTACTCTAGGTTGGGTGGAAAGCACTTTCCCTCCCTTTCCCTGTGTTAGTAGCACTGTTGCGACCTGCCCTCACAACCAAGGTGGTGGGTTCACTACTAGCTGTAGCCAGGTATCTATGTATGGAAACTGCTCAGAGGGACCCCCCTTTCCAGTAACTCTGTGCTATACCTCAAACACTAGGGATCTCCCTAAACTTCCCTCCAATGGTCATCCAAACCCAAAGGAAGGCCATTCCTAGTCACAAGGACTCCTTAGCTTTCTTGGCAACATAGTCACCCCATAGTCTCCTATAAATCCCTTCTTAAAGTTCTTCAACATAGTAGCCAGTTGGGTGGGCTTCCCTTGCTCATTCCCCGTCTCCACCCAAGGTCTCCCTCCCGAGACACACACTCACACCACACTCTTTCACACACCTTCCACCTGCCGGCAATTTAATGCCCAAGGGGTTGATCGGACTCCCTCTTCCACTAAAACTGTAGTGGGCCTCAAAGGATCCTACCTTACTCTGGACGTCCTGGAGCCACCTGTTACCGGTTCCTCTCTGGTGCTCAGCATCGGCAGTGACCCACCACAGGGACCTCGCCACCTTGGTATCAATGAGATGTTCCTCTGAAAGAATTTTTCCCAGGAGCGCTCTGAGGACCGCGGCACCAGATCAGCTGGAGTTCCCCATGGGGGTGATCTGTGGGACGGGCAGAACCCGACCCAAAGAATCTGGCTGCATGGTTTTGCCACCAAACCTCACTTTCTGATCAGAGAACCAAGAAATGTCGCAGGAAGCTGATGCAGACAGAAGACTCCATGTACCAGTTGATTAGAGGAAGCAGGTTTATTCTGGCTGGGGGGAATTTGGACGACCTGTGTCTCCAAAACTGAGCCCCCCTCCACCCGACTCAATCTCTTGCTTCTCTTTTGTCCACTTTTCAGGGTGAGGGTGAGGGTTATAAAACAGAGAGGGAGAGATAACATCATCCTCAAGGTTCCGGGCTCAAGGGGGAAGGTCAGATTGGCCCGCATCCTTGAGATTGGTTGGATTACCTGCCCTCAAAGGCGACGGAAGTCCAAGGAAGTTACTAAGTTATTATCAAGGCCCCACGCATGTCAAGGGAGGAACATATAGACAACAGAAATGCCTGCAGCTTGGCTAAGGCCTACACAGGGCAGCTAGGACAGATTGTTTTAGCTCTGCTTTTGCTTTCTTGCCTCACCAGAAGTCAAACTAAGATTAAGATCTGGCGTGAGAGGGAATGTGTGGTTCTGCCCCCCAAAAAGTGACTCTGAATCAAGGATTAGGCCCATGGGTTTCATCTATGAGGGGATCCAGGACTCAAATGAAGGTGGTGGGGAAAGACACTGCCAGTGAGAAGGTGGGACGGCACAAGAGGGCATGGTAATGGATACGGCTATGGAGCTCATGGGCTTATTCCCCTGGCCCGGAGGCCGGCTCTATCCTCCATGTCCTGTCCTTCGGGGATCGATTCACCTGGGCCCAGGCCATAGTCTGTCTTTGGTTTGAAAGTAGCCTGGGGCGGAGAGATGTGAGAAGTCACCCTGGCATGGGTATGGGGGTGCCTGCAGGGGCCAAGGTTGGCCAAAAAGACGGGGCAAGTGCCCAGGGTGGGGTGCCTGTAATCCCAGGACCTGGGAGCCTGAGGCGGGTGGATTGCCTGAGCTCATGTGTTGGAGACCAGCTGGTGTTGTGATGGGCACCTGTAATCCTGGCTACTTGGGAGGGTGAGGCAAGAGGATCGCTTGAGCCCAAGAGTTCAAGGTTGCTGTGAGCTATAATACCATGGCAAATCTTACCATACTTCAGTTGTTTATTTTTAAATATATGAGACACTACAATTTCGGCTCCTATAACCCCTGATCCAGAAGTAAGCACTTCCCTGAATCTGGCATTTATCATCTCTATTTATATTTTTATTTTTAAATACATACATATATGTGTAATATATAAATAAAGAAAATAACACTGATTTTTTTTTTTTTTTTTGAGACAAAGTTTCACTATGTCACCCTCAGTAGAGTGCTGTTGAGAGAGGATATCTGAGAATATCAGATGAGGTCTGGGAGAACAGGTCTTCTCAAGGAGACCATAAGGTTACACCTGTGGGGTCCTCTCCATGGTGATTCCGCTCTTGGGAATTTGTAACTTGGAAATTTCTAAGTTCTGTGAAATCCTGTAGTTCTATAGGGGCTGGACTAGCATCTCCTGCTTGATTCAAACTGGCCAGTGAGAAGGGTACTTTGACTATCAATAAAGAGGGAACGACCAAGCCAGTCAGGGAGATTTCCATTTGGAAATCTTCCATGTCATTAGCTCCCGGCCAGTAAATAAAGCCCTTCCTCTTATAAACATGGTGTTTGGGTGCTCTTTCTCTCTGTTGGGCCTTGTCTTCCTGCAACATTTTCGGTTCCCTGACTGGGAAGCGAGATCACCCTTGGAGAGAACATGCACCTGGTAGTTGCCACCAATCCTCTGGACACCCACGTGGGGGCCCCTGATCGGCCTGGGCAATGTGAACCACTGAGCATGCCAGGGAGGCAGTTTGGCCTCCCTGTGTGGACGACTCGACTGGGCTGAGAAGTGACCCCATTGGTGGGTCTTTAAGGAGTCAAACACTGGGAGGAACTGGCATGCAGGAACAGATACCTACACAGGGAGATGTCTAAGGCAAGGTATGATTGATCTGGGGGTCCCACTATAGTTTTAGTGGAAGAAGGAGCCTGATCAACTCCTTGGGCATTAGATCACTGACAAGTCTGTTGAGAGGTGTGTGAGAGTGTGTGGATATGGTGTAACTGAGAGAACTCTGAGGGTGGAGTTGGACCTCCCTTCACAGGGTCTAGGGAAGTGTTGGTTTGCCTCCTATGACTAAGTGGCAGCTCGAGTGGGAAATTGAGGCTGCCCAGGTTAAGAAATGGGTTGGAATTATTTATGTGCATGTGAGTGCTTGGAGAATGACAGATGGGTAACAATAGGTGGGGGTTCGTCCCCCCACCCCATTCATGGAGTGAAACAAATGTGTGATTGTGTCCTTCTTCCCTGCTCCAATTTTGTCCCCTGGCTATTCTGAGAGAAACTGGAAGTTCCAGGTTTTCCACTTTCTGTCTTTGGCAGCAGCCACGTGGCCATGTGGGTCTTGGGGAAAATGAAAAGACATTAGAAAGGATGTTGTTGTAGTTTTGTTACTGGAATTTCTTCAGTGAGTCTTTGATCTCCGGGCATTGTGGCGGGTGCCTGTGGTCCCAGCTACTTGGGAGGCTGAGGCAGGAGACTCGCTTGAGCCCAGGAGTTGGAGGTTGCTATGAGCTGTGATGCCATGGCACTCTACCCAGGGGGATAGCTTGAGGCTCCGTTTCAAAAAAAAAAAAAAAGAGTCTTTGATCTCAGGAATTTGAGAATTGAGCCCACAGGCTACAGATCAGTGGTAGAATGGCATTTTTGTTGAACTGAGGGGAATGTAGAGGGAGCGGAGAGTGCCAAAGCTATTGGCAGAGGGGCCATGCCTTGGAAAGTGTTGCAGTCCAGTGAGCTCTGGATGGCCCTTGAAAATCTGGGGGAGAGAGTGTAAATCTTGTGCTTTGCAGGGCTGTATCAATATCAGCAACAGGTCTGTCCAAGGTGGACAGCCTCTAGAAGGGGAGAGGAGGCCCAGATCGGAGGTTTCCTGCATGAGTCCTTTATGTAGGGGTAAATAATTGGCCCTGAGAGATATTTTGGCCATTTTGGTAGATAGAAAAATACCTTTACAAACTGAATGAGTGTTCTAGCAAATAAATGAATGCAGCCCCTCACCTTGGACAAAGTTATTAGATCTTTGCTGTCATTTTTGTATGGGGAGAGGATTAGGGTGTGTGCTCCTTAGTCAGGCTGGAGCCATTTAAAAGCTTTCGGGCTGCTTTGCTGGGGCTCAGAGGGTTTGTACTTGGAGATGAGAGTCTGATGTATGAGCTCACCTGAGCCTGAAAAATGGGGGTTCCTTGTCCATCCTTGAGTGGGAAAATCCCGTATCAATGTTATATTGCATAAAATGTTTCTCATTTGTAAAATATAATAATTTGGTTGTTTAAATTGTTGGGGAAACTGAGTCTTTGTCAAAGGATAAGATTCTTGCTTTTTAAACCTTCTCATTATCAGTTTGGCTGAGTGAATGGGTAACTTCATAGTTAACTGAGATTCTGGTTTTTGGGAGGTGAGTTTTTGAGAGTAAGAGAAATTAGAGAGAAAGAAAAATGACATTGCGTAAAGAAAGAATCTTGCATGATAAATTTTGTCCTGAAACAGAATGGTTGTGTAAGAAAGTAAAAGGCAGGGGAAAAGTTAAAGAAGGTTTAGATTGTCTGTGCAGGTTAAATGAAGCTCATGAAAGAGAATTTATGAAAGAATTTACATGTGATCCAGTTGACTATGTATTTCCTTTAAAATCTTTCAGCTTGGCTCGGCGCCTGTACCTCAACCGGCTAAGGCGCCAGC
>NW_003852448.1:9380110-9387897 GCF_000181295.1 Otolemur garnettii | reverse complement strand
AAAAAAAAAAAAAAATCTTTCAGCTTGTAATCTTATTTGACAAACCTTCCAAAATCAAAACTCTAAATTTGGGGCTGGGTGCCCATAGCACAGTGGTTGCAGTGCCAGCCACATGCACCGAGGCTGGCTGGTTTGAACTTGGCCCAGGCCAATAAAAAAAAAACACAACTCTAAATTTAGTCTTCTTGAAATATTAAGACCACTGAAAGTCATAGGAAAACAAATTAAACTTATTTAATTTATTAAAAATATATGAGAAACATTATCAAATATGAAATGATAATTAAGTTCATATAAATTATGAATATATATATTCCAATATTATAAGACATTGGTTTGTCCTAACATATATTGTTGATAATAATTTTAATTCATCTAAAAAAGAAAGTTTTTTTTATGTAACTGGCTGAGCCCAAAGTTTATCCTAAAAAAGAAAAAGAAATATTAAGAGAGACTGATGAATTCTCTCAAATTCAAATTCCTGATGTCTTTAGAAATTGAATACCTTTAGACTAAAAGCAGATTTTTAGAACTTTCATTGGAAAGTTAACATGTCTATGAATATTGCTAACCTAACTTCAAACAGAACAGAAATCAATTATGTAAAACTGGGCTAGTTTGTTGTGGCTTTTTGTTTAAAATATTGTTGATTCTGTCTATGTTCTGTTTTCCAGAATTCAAGAAAACTATTTTCTGTCTTTTGAGCTATTTGTAGCTTTTCAAGCAACGTATGTACTCATGAGCAGAGTTTAAAATATGTATTTTTTCTCTCTCCTTGATTTCTCTGAAATTTAAAAGCCATTTGTAAGTATTCTTAATTTCTGACAATGCAGTTATTTACATAAGTTCAATAAGAATCTGTTTTGTTCTATAGGACATGATAAAGGCACTGGTTATTTTACCAAGGCTTTAGCTGGAATAGCATTTCTAGAGGTGTCCAGACTACGTTAAGGAATTCAGGTTGACTTTATAAGGCCAATAAAAAAACCCTTTAAAAAACTACCCAAATACCCATCAGTAACATTTCCTAATCTGTGGTAAGTAACAAAGGTCGCTTGCTGATGGGTCTGGAAATTAAAATGTGCTTGGGAACCTCAAGAGAAAAGGAATTTACCCAATGTATACAGGTATCTAATGGCACAGATGAAACCTGGGCTCATGAAAGGCTTTCAAGAAAGTCCTGCTTGAGATTCCTTATAAAAGGTCCCAGCAAAGCTAATTTTAAAGAAGAGTCTAGATGGCTAATAATTATTTTTACTGTGCTTTATGCAAATAATCAGCATATTAAAAGTACAGTTTATTTTGGCAACTAAGTTGGTTCTGCTGTAATTTATCTTTAGTAAATTGAGAAATTGGAGAGAAAAAAATAATCCAAAGAGAAAAGAGGCTATGACCTACCTGTTTTAAATCCCAGCCTTGTCCGTACTGTTAACTCATAAAATGAAACATAACTGTTTTACTAAAATGATCTATTAAATGGGATTAAGAGACTGTAATTTTATATACAGTAGTTATATTTACTCTGAAGCCTTAAGACTCAATAAAGGTTGCCTGTTGGCCACACTGGAAAAATTTATGCAGTATTAAATGTTATCTACTGTGTCTATATAAATACCTCAGGAAAAATTAAAACCTAAAATGAAAATTTCCCTAGTAAGTGGTGTAACTATAACACTGCATCCTACTGTGCCTAATCTGTATACTCTGTTGAATTTGCTGCCAGCAAAAGTTAAGTGCTTTACTTGCCTTGACTTAAAAGATGCCTTTTTCAGTAGAAGGCTGGCTCGGGAAGCCAGAGGCTGTTTGCTTTCGGGTGGGAGAGACCAGACATGAAAACTGCAATCCAGTACAGGTGGACCAGGTTGCCACAGGGGTTCTAAACACCCACGATTTTTAGAGAAACTTTGGCTCATGACCTCCAGAAATTCCTGCCTAAGGAATTAAAATGTGTGCTGTTCGAATATGTTAATGACCTCCTTTTTTTTTTTTTTTTGAGACAGAGTCTCAAGCTGTCACCCTGGGTAGAGTGCCATGGCATTACAGCTCACAGCAACCTCCAACTCCTAGGCTCAAGCGAGTCTCCTGTCTCAGCCTCCCAAGTAGCTGGGACCACAGGCACCCATCACAATGCCTGGCTATTTTTTTGGTTGCAGCCATCATTGTTGTTTGGCGGGCCGGGGCTGGATTCGAACCCGCCACCTTAGGTGTATGTGGCTGGCACCTTAGCCACTTGAGCCACAGGCGCCGAGCCAGTGACCTCCTTTTAGGACACCCTACCCATAAGGGCTGTGTCTGAGACATGGACTGTCTTTTATGACATCTAGAGGTATGTGACTATAAAGTGTCTTAGCAGAAAGCCCAGATCTGCCAGCGCCAAGTACATTACCTAGGATTTACTATCCAGCAGGGAGAGAGAAATCAAGGCATGGAGAGGAGGCAAGTCATTAGTCACCTCCCCACCCCCATGAGCCAAAAGCAAGTTTGGGAATTCCTAGGCGCAGTCAACGTCTGTCATCTTTGAATCCCCAACTTTGCCATCTTGGCTAAACCTCTGTATGAGGCAACTAAAAGAGAGGAAGAAAAGCTCTTAGAGTGAGGAAGAGAACAGGAATGTGCCTTCTCCCAGCTAAAGATGAAACTAATAACTGCCCCTGCACTGGGACTGCCAGACCTGACCAAGCTTTTCACTCTGTATGTCTCAGTGAGAGATAAAATGGCTGTGGGTGTGTTCACCCAGCTGATTGAGTCCTGGCCAAGGCCTGTAGCTCATCTCTCTAAGCAATTGGATGGAGAGACAAAAGGATGATCATCGTGCTTACAGGCTATAGCCACTATGGCTCTCCTTGTGCAAAAAGCTGATAAGCTGATTCTAGAGCAAAATCTCAGAGTAAAAGTATCCCACTCTGTGGTCACTTTAATGGACACTAAGGGACATTTTTGGCTCTCTAATGTAAGAACACCCTGAACCAAGCCATGCTCCTTCCAGTCAGTGAAAGAAAGACTGAGCATGACTGTACAGAGGTTATAGATAATATGTATTCTAGCAGATCTGATTTGTGTGACCAGTTTTAGACAGTTGCAAACTGGAACTTATATGTAAACTGAAGCAGTTACATGATGACGCAAGATGAGTGGCGGGCTGGGTATGCAGTGGTTACCTTAACAGAGACTGTAGAGGCTAAGCCCCTACCCCAAGGAACATTGGCTTAAAAGGCTGAGTTAATTGCCTTGACTTGAGCCTTAGAACTAAGTCAAGGGAAAAATGTGAATGCTTTTCTGACTCTCCAAGTACGCGGGGCATTGTACAAGGAGAAGGAACTATTAAATTCTGGAGAAAAAAACATTAAGTATCAGCAGGAGATACTTCAGTTGCTAGAGACAGTATGAAAACCTTGGAAGGTGGCAGTGATGCACTGTCATAAACATCAAGGAGATGCTTCCACCATCACTAAAGGGAACACTAAGGTTAGTACTGAGGCAAAAAAGGGCTGCATCCAAACCGTACCAAGTGTCGACTGGCTCCCCTCATCCTGTGGGTTCCAGAGCTATCATCTATCTACTCCCAGGAGGAGAAGAAATGGTTGGCAGCCGAGGGGAGCCAGGAAGCAGAGGGAGGATGGCTAAAGACGCCAGATGGATGAATAGCAGTCCCCCAGATTCTAGGAACCACTGTGGTAACAGGAATATTTAATGAATTTGCTGGGCCAGTACTTCTACATCTCTCACCTGGCAGCCCTGGCCAAAACTGTCACTCTACAGTGTGTCACCTGCAACCAGTTCAACGCATAACAAGAACTGATGGTACCCCCAGGAATCCAGTCGTATGGAGCAATGCCCTTCGAGGACTTCCAGGTAATCTTTACTGAAATGCCCAGGTTTAGAGGGAACAGGTACTTGCTGGTGATGGTCTATCAAACTTTAAATAGATAAAAGCATTTCCCACTGGAATAAAAAAGACTCCTGAATTAGCAAAAGTATTACCCAGAGAAATCATACCATGGTTTTAGGTTGCCACTCTGGTTTAAATTTGACAATGGGCTAGCCTTCTTAACAGAACTAGTGCAAATAATAAACTAAAGCTTTAAATAACTTATAGGCCTCAAAGCTTAGGCAGAATAAAGTGCCTAAAAAGAACCATAAGAACAAAAATTGGTAAACTCTGCCAGGAAGCAAAGCTTGATTGGATACAGGCCTTGCTACTGGTGTTGTTCAAAGAGGCCTCTGTCAATCCTCTACAATTTAACAGGGAATCCTAAAAGAACTGGGAAAGACTGAACTAAATAGACGAAAAAACCCTAGAAAGAGTAACAAGGAAAATCTCCACTGGGGTAATTAACCATGTTCTGTTTAGTCTTTTGTGTCTGTACATCCTTTCTCTCTGGAAGATCAATGAAATCAAGTCTAGGTCTAGAATCAGAAACTGATCCCCCTGAAACCAAGGTAAAAAAGACTTTCCACCATCATCCTGACCACATGCACAGCAGTGAAGGTGAAAGGAATCCTCACCTGGAGTCATTACAGCTGGCTAAACAGGACATCACTGCCCCTTGGGAAGTAAAGGTAACTTTTGAGACAGTCAACGCCCTGCTCCAGCCACATACTGAGAACTGACTGGTTAACGCACGGCTGAAGCCTGAGGAAACTCCTCGAGGAACTTATCTTAATTGGACTTTGGGAAAAGGGGGGGAAATGTTACAGGGAAAAGTAAAAACTCATAAGTATATTAGCCTACCCCCAAGGTACTATTAAGGCCTGAGTAGGGGACCCAAGAAGAGTCACAGTCCCTAAAACCTCAGTGCTAAAAATAATTAATATTAGCACCTGCAGAAACAAGCTGATACTGAGACCCCAAATTTAAAATATATTGGAATCTCAAAAGGGGGGAATGAGAGAGGATACCCGAGAAAGGTGAGGTCTGGGAGAACAGGTCTTCTCAAGGAGACCACAAGGTTACACCTGCGGGGGTCCTCTCCATGGTGACTCAGCTCTTGGGAATTTGTAACTTGGAAATTTCCAAGTTCTGTGAAATTCTGTAATTCTGTAACACTTGCATTCATTCGATAGTTCAATTACATGAATATTTCATTATCTGTCTCCTGTTTCTTCTGTTCACTGGCATGCCTTTTTGGGTACACATACAAGCAATGACAGTCTTGAAAGTGAACTGCTATATCACTGGTTAAGCTGTCTTCAACCTACTATATATTACCAAGTAGATCTCCAAGATGGCTGTGCTGATTGACAATCTCATCAACAGAGTGGAAGCATCCATATTTTGACAATGTGTTGTGCTACCAAATGTTTTTGTCTCTGATATAGTATATAAGAGATATAAGTCTTGATATAAGTCTTGGTATCTGACAGGACAATCATTTTCTGTCTTGTTCCAAAAATGTGTTTTTCTTGTCCTTATCTTTGTTCTTCCAAGTTCTTTAGATCAGCTTATCAAATTCCATGAAAAGGTCTATTGGGATTTTGACTGGAATTGCTTTGAATGTATAGATGTGGGTCCATGTAATTGACTGATGACTAAGAGGATGCATAATCATATGGATATGATGAAAACATGAATTAAAAAGAAAAGTAACTAAAACCCCCCAAAGCATCAAGTGACTGAGAGCAATTCCAGTTTCATGAATTACCCACAAAGCTGAACACATCTTACCTAGAGAGATGAGTATCTCATAATTGGTTCTCACGACATACTTGTATAGTTCCTTTTACCATGCCTCTAGATCCTGCCATTCTTGCTCTTAGAAATAAATTGGCAACATCCTCAAAAGTCAGAGGATCTGAAAATATAGACATAAAGGTCAATGTCACTGAGTAGTACTGGGTATAGTAATGCACGCCTGTCTTCCCAGCTACTTGGAAGGCCAGAGGCAGGAGGATCCCTTGAGCCCAGGAGATTGAGACCAGCTGGGGCTCAATGGCAAGACTCCATCTCTTCAAAAAATGTAAATGAAAAGCACGCATGCTGTGAATACATTACAGTATATTATAATCCATCATCATTGAAGAATATTTGGGTTGTTCTAGACTTTGGAAATTATGAAGAAAACTGCTTCAAACATTCATTTGTGTGAACAGAAGTTTTCATTTGTCTAGGGCAGATACCCAGGAGTGGGACTGATGTGTCTTTGAATATGTTTCACTTCATTTTTTTTTTTAGTCAAGTGAAGCAGTGGGAGTGGAGAAGGAACAGAGGAATCTGTACCTGGTTGTGATCAATTAATCGTAAACAACACTGCACTTGGACTAGTCAACTTTTTTTTTTCATTTTTTATTTTTTGAGACAAAGTCTCACTCTGTTGTTCTGGGTAGAGTGCAGTGGTGTCATCACTGCTCACTGCAACCTCAAACTTCTGGGCTCAAGAGATCCTCCTGCCTAAGACTCCTGAGTAGCGCAGCTAATTTTTCAATTTTTAGTAGAGATGGGGTGTTGCCCTTGGGTTCAGGGTGTTCTCAAACTTCTGAGCTCAAGCAATCCTCCTGCACCAGCATCTCAAGTCTATGTTTATTAATAACTTTATAAAAAACAGACAAACCATTTTCAGAGTTGTATTATATTTTGCATTCCCAGAAGAAATGTATGAAAGTTCCAGTTGCTCCACATTTTCCAGAGCACCTGGTTTTGTTGGATGTTCTAAGATATAGAAAGCCTACAATGTTGGGAACCATGACAATTGAACTTGTCGAATAAAACCCTTTGACATGCCGCATCCAGTGAAACCTTAATTTTCAGAAGAAGATATAAAATTTTAACTGTTGACACTAGAGTTGAGAGAATCCTAAGAAGTATACACCAATTCTCCGATCTCTCTGGTTTGTCAGATCTGAAAAGTAGAAAGTTTATAGTGAGTAGGTATCAATTTCAGAAAAGTAAATGGAGTTAATGGCCAGGGCTAGGTCTTATTTTTTTATATACTAGACGATCCTTCTATATCATCCTTTGTTTACATGGTCGTTAATCTAGTAAATATTTTCTTTTCAGTACCCATTTGCTCTTGGCCACCAAACATAATTTTTTTTCATCAGGCAGGAATGTAAATTACTGTTACCGTCCTGCTACAAGGACGCTTCATTTCTCGTTCAGGGGATCACAATGTGTGAAGGCAATCACCATATTCATCATATGTTGACTGTTATGAATCAGAATCAGTTGCATCTGAGGCTCTCTCTTCTCTTACTCATTTTGTAACTATAAGGGCAAAGTTTTCTTTTTGAGGCCTCTAACATCAAAAAGGAGGCACAGAAATTAATGAACCTATTTTAACAAAAAAAATACTCATATTTCAGCACCATCTTCAGATTGCTTAAGAAGCATCAGAATTTGTAAGATTCCAAGACAAATGAGGACTTTGGGGACCATAGAGCAACTGCACATAATGAGCTGATTTTTGGTACCTAATTCTCAGTTACAGTTATGACCCCCCTCCCCCAAATATGTATCCCTGACAATGTGGAAGGTTTAGCAGGTACTTGAGTAGAACTGATGAGATTGGTTTTGTGATACCTGAACCACCAAGCTGCTGAGGGTTATGTTTCATGGGAAAGCAGTTAACAGCCACCCGTGGGCCTCAGTGAAGAGAGCTCAGCTCACAGAGATACATCAAGTTCTCTTGGACCTGGTTTGACCTAATTACTTGTGAATGAGACAAATGATAGCCTCACTATTAAACAAAAGTGACACATTCAGGATCAGAAAAATGCCAACCCAATAAAAGTTTTTACCTTTCATTCAATTATGGTTCCTCCTTCTTTTTTTTTTTTTTTTTTTTTTTTTT
>NW_003852448.1:9372993-9379079 GCF_000181295.1 Otolemur garnettii | reverse complement strand
ACATGGCTGGCGCCTTAGCCACTTGAGCCACAGGGGCGGGTCCGGGCTGGGGATTCGAACCCGCCACCTTAGGTGTACGTGGCTGGCGCCTTAGCCGGTTGAGCTATAGGCGCCGAGCCAACATAGCCATTTTCAAGTTTTGCTACTCAGCCATTCCTTCCATTATTTCCTTCTGTAATTCTCATTAGTTATATATTGGAGGCTCTGAATCAGTTCTCTGTGTATCTCCACTTTTTCTCTTTATCTCTCTCTACTTCATTCTGGATAAATTCCTAGGTAAATAAAGTACTAACTTCTATTTCATGTATTCTCTTTTTAGTTTTATCTTATCTAATATAGAGTTTATTCTGCATTTTATTTATTTATTTATTTATTTATTTATTTATTGAGACAGTCTCATTTGTCACCCTTGGTAGAATGCTGTGGCACCATAGCTCACTGCAACCTTAAACTCTTGGGCTTAAGCGATTCTCTTGCCTCAACCTCCCACGTAGCTGGGACTACAGGCGTCCACCACAACATTCAGCTATTTTTAGAGAAGAGGTCTCACTCTGACTCAGGCTGGCCTCAAACCTGTGAACTCAGGCAATCTACGTGCCTCAGCCTCCCAAGTGCTGGGATTACAGGTGTGAGCCACTGGGCTCAAATATTGTGCTTTAAAAGATTTCAGTTTAAGCTCAGTGCCCATAGCTCAGTGGTTAGGGCGCTGACCATATACACTGAGGCGGGGGGGTTCGAACCTGTCCCAGCCTGCTAAACAACAATGACAACTGCAACCAAAAAATAGCCAGGTGTTGTGGTGGGCATCTGTAGTCCCAGCTACTTGGGAAGTTGAGGCAAGAGAATCGCATAAGCCCAAGAGTTTGAGGTTGCTGTGAGCTGTGACGCCACAGCACTCTACTGAGGGTGACAAACACACACACAAAAAAGAGTTTAGTAACTATTTTTGCATCTCCAAGTTTTTTCATACCTACCTGTTTGTGTACCACTTCTGCTTGTTATTGTTTATATCCTAATATTTTAAATTGTTACAATTGAATCGTATTTTCATGAATCAAATACTAATTTTAAGATTTATTTATTTATTTGAGACAGAGTCTCACTTTGTTGCCCCCGGTAGAGGGCCGTGGCGTCACAGCTCACAGCAACCTCAAACTCTCGGGCTTAAGCGATTCTCTTGCCTCAACCTCCCAAGTAACTGGAATTATAGTCCCCTGCCACAAGCTGGGCTATTTTTAGAGATAAGGTCTCACTCTGGCTCAGGCTGTTCTCAAACTTGTGAGCTCAGGCAATCAACCCATCTTGGCCACCCAGAATGCTAGGAATACAGGTGTGAGCCACCGCTCCCATCCTTAAGATATTTTTCAAACTTCTGTAGTATTTTAATCTCACAGTGAACAAATCTGTCTTCTGAATTTTTTGTTGTCAGCTTGCTATTTAGATTACTACAGGGGTTTTAGAACTTGCGTTAACACGATCATTTTGAATGGAAAGTTCTGTGTATGTGAGAGAGTATGTGAACATTCAACTATTCTTGTCTAGATCTTTTGCAGTTACCTCAACCTGGCTTCTGCCACCCTCAGTCGATAACCAGGTCCTATGTCAGTGGTTCCGTGTTTCTCACTCCACAGTGATACTGGGGATATCACAGGTCTCAGTATAGTCTTACTTTGATTCAATATTTGGTCATCAGTCTGTGTTTTATTTATTTATTTATTTTTGTAGAGACAGAGTCTCACTTTGTCACCCTCAGTAGAGTACTGTGGCATCACAGCTCACAGCAACCTCCAACTCCTGGGCTTAGGCGATTCTCTTGCCTCAGCCTCCTGAGTAGCTGGGACCACAGGCACCCACCACAATGCCCGGCTATTTTTTTGTTGCAGTTTGGCCAGGGCCAGGTTTGAACCCACCACCCTCTGTATATGGGGCCAGCATCCTACTCACTAAGCCACAGGCACCACCCATCAGTCTGTGTTTTAAATCCTTTTTCTTGGCTTGGCGCCTGTGGCTCAAGTGGCTAAGGTGCCAGCCGCATACACCCAAGGTGACGGGTTAAAATCCAGCCTGGGCCCGTCAAACAAAAATGACAGCTGCAACCAAAAAATAGCTGGGTGTTGTGGTGGGTGCCTGTGGTTCTAGCTATTTGGGAGGCTGAGGCAGAAGACTTGCTTGAGCCCAGGAGTTGGAGGTTGCTGTGAGCTGTGATGTCACAGCACTCTACCCAGGGGGACAGCTTGAGGCTTCATCTCAAAAAAAAAAAAATCCTTTTTCTCTCTATGTCTGTGGTTTCACTTAAGCTAAAGGGAAATAACCTGGCAGATTTTCATCAGCCTCCTTTAGTGAGCCATAAACCCCTTGTTTCATTTATTTATTTATTTTCTGAGACAGAGTCTCACTTTGTCACCCCCTGGTAGAGTGCCCTCACAACAGCAACCTCAGACTCTTGGGCTCAAGCGATTGTCTTGTCTCAGCCACCCAAGTAGCTGGGACTACAGGAGCCCTCTACAGCGCCTGGCTATTTTTTAGAGATGGAGTCTTGCTCTAGCTCAGGCTAGTCTCCAACTCATGAGATGAGGTGCTCTGCCCACCTTGGCCTCCTAGGGTGCTGGGATTACTGAGCCACCTCATCCAACCCAAAGCCTCTTGTTTTTGATGGTCCATCTGGATCTGTTCATCTGCCACTCACAGAGCACCATTAGTCCCTGTTAACTGCAGCATCCAGACACAGAACCCACCTACCTCTTTGCATTTCAGTTACTTTTTTTTTTTTTTTGAGACACAGTCTCACTTTGTCGCCCTTGGTAGAGTGCTGTAGCATCACAGCTCACAGCAACTTCAAACTGTTGGGCTTAAGCAATTTTCTTGCTTCAGCCTCCCAAGTAGCTGGGATTATAGGTGAGCACCACAACGCCTGGCTCTTTTTTTGTTGTTGTTGCTGTTGTTGTTGTTGTTTAGCAGGCCCAGACCAGGTTTGAACTTGCCTGCTTTGGTGTATGTGGCCGGTGCCTTACCCACTGAACAATGGGCACTGCCCATTTCAGTTACATTTCCTGACTATGTTAATGTTTCTGTTGTCTTTAACCTAGTTACAGAATTTTTATTTTCTTATATTATTGCTTTACTATTAGAGGAAATGTACTTCAGAAGTTCCCTCCTAATCTTCTATTTATATAAATGTAGTTTTAAAATTCTAATGATGGGACTTGGCACCTGTGGCTCAAGCAGGTAAGGCGCCAGCCACATACACCTAAGGTGGCAGGCTCAAATCCAGCCTGGGCCCGCCAAACAACAATGATGGCTACAACCAAAAAAAATACCCAGGTGTTGTGGTGGGCACCTGTGGTCCCAGCTACTTGGGAGGCTGAGGCAGGAGACTCACTTGAGCCCAGGAGTTTGAGGTTGCTGTGAGCTGAGATGCCACGGCACTCTACCCAGGGGGACAGCTTAAGGCTCTGTCTCAAAAAAAAAAAAAGTATATCTATCTACCTATATCTATATATATATATGGGGGGAGAGAACGCGTCATACAATTAAAAACAATAAAAATAATCTAGCATAAAACTACTTACATAGCCTTTCCATTGTGTTATAAGTAATCCAGGAATTATTCAATATATGTGAAAGGATACATGCAGGCTATGTGCAAATACTAAGCCATTTTAGGCAGTGTCCATAGCTCAGTGGGTAGGGCGTACAGGCCACATGCACCAGGGCTGGTGGATTCGAACCCAGCCCGGGCCTGCTAAAACAAAAAAATAGCTGGGTGTTGTGGCAGGAGACTATAGTCCCAGCTACTCAGGATGCTGAGGCAGGAAAATCACTTGAGCCCAGAAGTTTGAGGTTGCTGTGAGCTATGATGCCATAGCACTCTACAGAGGGTGACATAGTGAGACTCGGTTTCAATTAAAAAAAATACAAAATACTAAGTCATTTTATATAAGCTTAGGTATTCATGGATTTGGGGTATTCATGGATTTTGGTATCTGAAGGTATCCTGGAACCAATCTTCTCAGATACTAAGGAATGACTATGTCCCTTCCTCACAAAGAGCTTCCTTGTCCCAAGTCTTTATAATTACATTCACAAATTTATCATCCATCAGAAGTTTGTCATTTCAAGAATCTTATATAAGTGGAATCTTATAACATGCAACCTTTTGAGACTGTTTTCACTGAGGATGTCCTTGAGATCCATCCACATTGTCATTTATAGCAATACAGTCAAGTTGCACATAATGATGCTTTGGTCAAAGAGGTACCACATATACCACAGTGACCCACTAATATTGTAGTACCATATTTTTACTGGGTCTTTTCTATGTTTAGATACACAATTACTTATCACTGTGATAGTTGACTATGCTATTCAGTACAATAACATGTTGTACACGTCTGTGCCTACAACAGGCTATACCATCTAGCCTTAGGTGGTGTAGTAGGTAGGCTACACTATAGCATCTAGGTTTCTGTAAGTACCCGCTCTAATTCTGCACAATGAAAAAAATCACCATGAATTCCTCAGACTGTATTCCTCTCATTAAATGACACATGACTGGTCGGGCGCAGTGGCTCACGCCTGTAATCCCAGCACTGTGGGAGGCTGAGGCAGGAGGATTGCTTGAGCTCAGGAGTTTGAGGCTTGTCTGAGAAAGAGACCCCCAACTCATGAAAAAAATGGAAAAAACCCAGCCAGGCACTGGCGAGCACCTATAATCCCAGCATCTTCAGAGGCTGAGGCAGCAGGATGCTCACAGCCTGAGTCTGAGGTTGCAGTGAGCTCTGACGCTTACTGCCCTCTGCTCAGGGCATAGGGTAGCAACTGTCTCAACCAAAATTAAACAAGGGAAAAAAAATGACACAAGACTGTTTGCATTTCTTTCTTTCTTTCTTTTTTTTTTTTTGTAGAGACAGAGTCTCACTTTATCACCCTTGGTAGAGTGCTGTGGCATCACAGCAACCTCCAACTCCTTGGCTTAGGCGATTCTCTTGCCTCAGCCTCTCGAGTAGCTGGGACTACAGGTGCCTGTCATAACACCCAGCTATTTTTTTGTTGCAGTTTGGCTGGGGCTGGGTTTGAACCCGCCACCCTCAGTATATGGAGCAAATGCCCTACCCACTGAGCCACAGGCACCGGCCCACATCTCATTTTTATTGCTGAGTAGTATTACATAGTATGGATGTACAACTTGATTAACCATTCAACTACTGAGAGATATTTTGATTGGACATTTTTGTTTTTCTGAGATAAATGCCCAGGACCACAACTGCTACAATATATGGCATATATATGTTTAGTTTTTAAAGAAACTACCAAACTATTTTCCAGAGTAGCCAAAACATTTTACATTCCTACCAGCAATGTATAAGAGGTAACTTCTCAGTACCCATACCACTATTTACTAATGCTACTTAAAAATTTTTTTCACTGTTCTAACAGGTATATAGTGATATCTTTCTATAGCTTTTTTTTATTTTTTTGCCGTTTTTGGCCTAGGCCAGGTTTCAACCTGCCACCCCTGGCATATGGGGCCAGCGCCCTACTCCTTGAGCCACAGGCACCACTCTTTCTGTAGTTTCATTTAAAATTTTTCTAATGAGTTTTTGAACATTTTTTCATGTGCTTCTTTCTTTTTTTTTTTTTTGAGACAAAGCCTCAAGCTATCCTCCTGGGTAGAGTGCTATAGCTTCACAGCTCACAGCAACCTCCAACTCCTGGGCTCGAGAGAGTCTCCTGCCCCAGCCTCCCAAGTAGCTGGGACCACAGGCACCCGCCACAATGCCCAGCTATTTTTTGGTTGCAGCTGTCATTGTTGTTTGGCCAGTCTGGGCTGGATTGGAACCCTCCACCTTAAGTGTATGTGGCTGGGGCCTTAGCCACTTGAGCCACAGGTGCCGAGCCATGCGCTTATTTCTTATGCATATATTTTCTTAGGTAAAATGTCCCTTTAGGCTCGGTGCCTGTGGCTCAAGTGGCTAAGGTGCCAGCCACATACACCTAAGGTGGTGGGTTCAAATCCAGCCCGGGCCCGCCAAACAACAACAATGGCTGCAGCCATAAAAGAAAAAATGGCCAGGCGTTGTGGCGGG
>NW_003852448.1:9369664-9372881 GCF_000181295.1 Otolemur garnettii | reverse complement strand
AAAAAAAAAAAATGTTCCTTTATGCTTTCCCATGTCTAATTGGATTTTGATTTTTTTCCTGCTCTGTGAGAGTTCTTTACATATTCTATCAGATAGGAAGACTTTGTTAGGACATGGTTCGTAAATATTTTCTCCTGTGTGTCTTACCTGTTCTTCTATCTTTCACAAAGCAAAAATTATTAATTTTGATGACGTATAACTGGGCACTTATTTCCTTTTGGACTGTGCTTTCCTTGGTGCCACATTTAAGAATGTTCACCATGCCCAATGTTCCAAAGATTTTCCCCACTGTGACCTTCTATAGGTTTTATAGCTTTGTTTTATATTGGAATGTGCTAGTTTTCAAGGAAATATACTTCATATTATGTGAATCCTCATCTTGGTAAATAAAATTCACAATTTAACAACAAAGAAAGTTCCAAACAAAATATGTTTGCAAGTCGTGATTGGCTCATGGACCATTAATCTACAATTTCTGGTAATGGACTGACTAACCAAGGCTGCTTTCCTGGGTATTCCACGGACAGATCCCCTGTGGCCATGGGGAAGCAACAAAATATACATATGTGGTAAATGGAAAATTCCTTTCTCATTCCTCTCAGGTTCTGGGCTATAAACGTAGATGAGAGGCTCCCCTCAAAGGCACTGCGCTGGTCATCTAGAAAGACAGATGGGCTCTTCCCAAGCATATAAAAAATGGTGGTCACAGGGTCAGTGCCAGTAGCTCCGTGGTTAGGGTGCTGACCACATACACTGAAGGAGGCGGGTTCCTGGCCCAGGCCTGCTAAAAACAATGACAACTGCAACAACAAAAAAATGGTGGTCACAAGTACTATATTCTCCCAGTAGGGAATCTGGATCACATAATAGTGAAGGTTGTTTGACACACAAATTTTGAGAAAACCAGCAGCTATAAAATTCTATCAAAAGGATCATAGCTCAGTGGCCAGTGTGCCAGCCACATACACTGGAGCTGAGAGGTTCAAATCCAGCCCAGGCCTGCCACACAATTACAACTACAACCAAAAACAGCTGGGCATTGTGGTGGGCGCCTGTGGTCCCAGCTAATTGGGAGGCTGAGGCAGGAGACTCGCTTAAGCCCAGGAGTTGGAGGTTGCTGTGAGCTGTGATGTCACAGTACTCTACCCAGGGGGACAGCTTGAGGCTTTGTCTCAAAAAAAAAAAAAAAAAAGCAGCATCATAAAAAGCATCATAATTTGTAGGATTCCAAAACAAATGAGAACTTTGGGGACCAGAGAGCAACTGCACATAATGCTTAGTTACAGTTATGACCCTCCACATATGTATAATTGACAATGTGGAAGATTTATCAGGCACTTGAGCAGAACTGATGAGATTGGTTTTGTGATAACTGAACCACCAGGCTGCTGAGAGTTGTATTTCAAGGGAAAGCAGTTAGCAGCCACCTGTGGCCCCCAGTGAAGAGAGCTCAGCTCACAGAGCTACATCAAGTTCTCCTGGATCTTGTTTGACCTAATCACTTGTGAATGGGACAAATGATAGCCTCATTATTAAATGAAAGTAACACAATCGGGATCAGAAAAATGCCAGCCTAGGCTCGGCGTCTGTGGCTCAAGTGGTTAAGGCGCCAGCCCCATACACCTAAGTTGGTGGGTTCGAATCCAGCCCGGGCCCTCCAAACAACGATAGCTGCAACCAAAAAATTGCTGGGCATTGTGGTGGGTGCCTGTGGTCCCAGCTACTTGGGAGGCGGAGGCAGGAGACTCGCTTGAGCCCAGGAGTTGGAGGTTGCTGTGAGCTGTGATGCCACGGCACTCTACCTAGGGCGATAGCTTGAGGCTCTGTCTCAAAAAAAAAAAAAAAAAAATTGATACAACTGGGGGGGGGGGGGGGAGTGGAGGGTGATTGGAGGGATCACTTCTATGGTTTATCTTACAAGGGTACAAGTGAATCTTTCTAAGAGTAGAATATAAATGTCTTAACACAATAAGAAAATGACATAAAGGCTATGTTAACCAGTTTGATGAAAATATTTCAAATTGCATATGAAAACAACACACTGTGCCCTGTGACTGCGTTAATGTACATAGCTATCATTTAATTAAAAAAAAAAAAAGAATCGACACAACAGTGACACAGCATTGAAAATGCAGTGGGGTTAGATAAATAACATTGCTTGTTAATCAGTGGTGGATTTCTAAATTAACCCAGAAGGAAATAATCGGTATGTGGGGAATGATTTTAACAAATGAGATGGTGGAAGACAACATTTAGATTTTAACTATACACAGAAATTCTGCCTAGGAAGGGGTGTCCTCTCATCATTTGAGAGAAAATGAAAATCCACTATGAGAGAAAACTCAAAGTTTCAATAGACATTGAAAGGAGGAGGCCTGGTCAGGAAAAGCTGACTGAGGAATATGGGGTAAACATTCCTGTCTCTTGTTCACTGAGGCCGTGGTCTCTGAATTTAATGAAGGGATTATGATGCTCTTGGATGGCAATGGAAAAATCTGTTGGACTAGCAGATCAGTACACAATTTTTCTTCCATGCCTGGCAGGCCAGGACTATGAAGATTACCACAGGGTGATGCCTCTTTAACTGTCTTTGCATGGATCATCTGGAACTTTTATACGTGTCTACAGCCAATATTCTTTTTTTTTTTTTTAGACAGAGCCTCAAGCTGTTGCCCTGGGTAGAGTGTGGTGGCATCACAGCTCACAGCAACCTCCAAACTCCTGGGCTCAAGCGGGTCTCCTGCCTCTGCCTCCCAAGTAGCTGGGACTACAGGCGCCTGCCACAACACCTGGCTTTTTTTTATTTTATTTGCAGCTGTCATTCTTGTTTGGCAGGCCCAGGCTGGATTTGAACCCACCACCTTAGGTGTATGTGGCTGGTGCCTTAGCCACTTGAGCCACAGGTGCCAAGCCCCAATATTCTGAGAATTCTTTACTCTGATTCAATTTGAGTTAACAGAACTGCTGGCTCCACCTAAAAAAGGTCCTTTTGTGGCAGGCATGGTGGCTCAAGGCCTCTCTCTAATCCTAGCACTCTGGGAGGCCAAGGTGGGAAGACTGCTTGAGCTCAGGAGTTTAAGACCAGCCAGAGCAAGAAACAGCTAGACCCCATGTTTATGAAAAATAGAAAAATTAGGGGTGGCATGTGTGGCTCAAAGGAGTAAGGAATCGGCCCCATAGGCCGGAGGTGGTGGGTTAAAACCCAGCCCCGGCCGAA
>NW_003852448.1:9366950-9369609 GCF_000181295.1 Otolemur garnettii | reverse complement strand
AAAAATTAGCCAGGTGTTGTGGTGGGTGCCTGTAGTTGCAACTACTTGGAAGGCTGAGGCAGGAGGATTGCTTGAGCCCAGGGGATTGAGCTATGATGATGCTACTACACTCTACCCTGGAAAACAGAGTAGAACTCTGTCCTAAAAAAAAAAAAAAGAAATAGATTCACTGTGTGACTGCTGTGTGGCTTGACCTAGAGACTAGATGGCTTTTCCTTGGCATGCAATGCAATGTGGGTCTTAAGTGCCCCCACGTATGTGAATCTCCGTCCACACTCATCACAAGAAAAAGGCCTCTCCTCACAATGATGGGATAGATGGGCCTTCAAACTTCTCTTTTGTCGGAAGCCCTTGTCACACTCAGTACACCAGAAGGGCCTCTCTCCAGTGTGAAGCCACATATGCTCAGTGAGATGTGAGCGTCGGCGGAAGCTCCGGCTGCACTCAGCACAGGAGAATGGCTTTTCTGTGCTGTGGATCTTGAGGTGCTGTGTGAGGGCCGACTGCCGAGAAAAGGCCTTTTTGCACTCTCTACAGGGGAATTCCCTCTGACCATTGTGAACTCTGGCATGGCAGGCGAGCTTAGAGGGTTCCGTGAACCTCTTGCCACACTCCTCACAGGAGAATGGCTTCTCACTATGCAGACGCTGGTGGGTCTTCATGGCATGCCTCCAGAAGAAGCTCTTCTTACACTCTGGACATTGGAAGGGCTTCTGTCCACTGTGCTGCAATCGATGGGCTTTTAGGCTTCTCTTTAGGCGGAAACTTTTATTACACTCGGGACATGAAAAGGGCTTCTCTCCTGTATGAACTCTGATATGCTCACTGAGTTCCACCTTGTAGATGAATTTCCTGCCACAATCACCACAAGAAAATGGCTTCTCTTCACTACGTGTCCTTTGGTGGGTCTTCAAAGTAGCCTGCCGAGAAAAGTTTCTGTCACACTCTGGATAGTGGAAGGGCTTCTTCTCACTGTGCTGGAAAAGATGGAACTTCATCCTTCTCTTCAGGCGGAAGCTCCTGTCACACAGTGGACACTGGAAAGGCTTTTCCCCACTGTGCAGCCGGAGGTGCTCAGTGAGCTCCCACCGCACGAAGAAAGCCTTGCCACACTCCTTACAGCAAAATGGCCTTTCTCCTTTGTGCAAATACAGATGCCTCTTTAAGTTTCCTCTATACCGGAAGGTCTTGTCACATTCAGGGCAGGGGTAGGGCCGCTGTCCTGTGTGGACGACCTGGTGAGCAACTAGGCTGTCCTTTAGACTGTAGCTCTTCTCACATTCATTGCACTGGAAGCGCTGCTTCTTATAAAGGAATTTCTGGCTCCACTTGAGTTCAGATTTCCCTCTGGATTTGTTCTTGTGGTTTACCAAGTCACTCTTCACTGGGAAGACTTTCTCACAGACATACCAGGAATACAATCTTGACTCTGCTGGAATTTCCAAATGACCTAATGTATCTGGAAGCTTATAACACTGCTCTTTCTTTTCCTGGTTAGAAGCTGTGACATTGAGTTTCTTGTGTAGAGTCTCTGTTTCTTGGAGACTTGGAGAGTGGAAGGTAGGTCTTTGCTCTGATGAAATCTCTCTATTCTTCTCTAATAAGGTAGCACTCAAGTCATTCTTTTGAAGACCATTTAAATGGGATTCCTTTTCTTTTGTCCCCAAAGTTCCTTGGTGACCTGGAGAAGAAAAAAAAAGTACGACTCTCATCAGTGGTATGGCAACGCTACAGTGCAATTCAAGACTGCCTTCACATCACTAACGAAGTGGGAAAGAGAATCTCATTGATGTCAATGAGTTTGTGAATCTACCTCCCACAGATAAATTATACTTCACTTTTACCAAATACATCTTGTAAACTACAAATAACCCTCATAGGATAAGCAGGAGTCAGAGACAATTAACTGTCATATTTAGACTGTATTATAATACAGTCATATTTAAACTGTATTATAGAGACTACAGTCATGTGTAATCTGACTGTAATATATCCTTAAATCTATGAAATGAGCAGCATAATAGTTATGTAAGAAGTCTTAGGGTCATATTCTTGTCCTCTTGTACTATAGACCTCAAGAAAAACTTCTAAAAGAAATGGTTAATACAAAGTATCTTTCTCAAGAATGTCCAGGTTGGCTAGGGGCCTGTAGCTCAAGTGGCTAGGTTGCCAGCCACATACACCAGAGCTGGCAGGTTTGAATCCAGCCCGGGCCCGCCAAACAACAATGACAACTACAAACAAAAAATAGCGCTAAGGCGCCAGCCACATACACCTAAGGTGGCGGGTTTGAATCCAGCCTGGCCTGCCAAAACAATGACGGCTGCAACCAAAAAATAGCTGGGCGTTGTGGTCGGGAGCCTGTAGTTCCAGCTACTTGGGAGGCTGAGGCAAGAGACTCGCTTGAGCCTAGGAGTTGGAGGTTGCTGTGAGCTGTGATGCCACAACACTCTACCCAGGGGGATAGCTTGAGGCGCTGTCTCAAAAAAAAAAAAAAGAAAGAAAGAAAGAAAGAAAGCCAGGCATTGTAATGGTCACCTGTAGTCCCAGCTATTTGGGAGGCTGAGGCAAGAGAATCGCTTGAGCCCAAGAGTTTGGAGAGTGCTGTGAGCTGTGGCATCACAACACTCCACCCAGGGTGACTGCTTTAGACTCTGCC
>NW_003852448.1:9364460-9366231 GCF_000181295.1 Otolemur garnettii | reverse complement strand
AAAAAAAAAAGGACTCTGCCTTATAAGAAAGACATATTTAACATATTTATATAAGCACACTCACTACTGTTCCAAATAGCCATGATAACAGGACATAGAAGGACCTGAGTTATCACACGATTACCTGAGAGGATAATTTCAGACATTCAGCTAAGCCACTGTGTTTCAGAATTGGTTCACCTCCAATGACCTGTTTTTTTGTTTTTTTTTTTCCTTTTGAGACAGAGGCTCACTTTGTTGCCCTCAGTAGAATGCAGTGGCATCACAGCTAATAGCAAACTCCAACTCTTGGGCTTAAACAATTCTCTTGCCTCAGCCTCCCAAGTAGCTGGGACTACAGGCGCCTGCCACAGTGCTCAGCTTTTTGTTGTTGTCATTGCAGTTGTCATTGCTGTTTCAGCTGGCAGGGTCAGGGTTCAAACTCACCACCCTCGGTATATGGGGCCCTACCCACTGAGCCATAGGCGCTGCCCCTGTATATGTTCCAATCTTATGACCTCGGCTCATGTATCACGGCTGCTTCTTTCTCTTACCAAACCTGCCCAGGGTTTGGCTATTTGCATCCTGATTCTTTTCAGAGTCCCCCAGGGATATTTCTGTTTCTCTTCCATTCTTTCTCTTCTAAATCCCTATAGTAGTTTCTATCAATGTGACTTGTTATATTTTATAATTGACTAACTCAACAGTACAATATGATTGAATTAGTTAATTGCTATGTCACTAAGACAATCAAAGTCTAGAGGACAGTCCTGTAATCCCGGGTAATCAGGAGGCTGAGGCAAGAGAATCACTTAAGCACAAGATTTGAGGTTGCTGTGATGATATGGCACTCTACCAAAGGCAACACAGTGAGGTTCTGTCTCAAAAAAAAAAAAAAAATCTCAAGTATAAGTGTTCTTTTATTTGTACACACACATCCTATTACATAAAATTGTTTTCCCTAGCTGAAGAAATATCGTAAGCATGCCATAATTGGTTAAATAAATAGAAAAATAGACAGTAGCAATGAAATGAAACCCTTAGGAATTCTTTTTTTTTTTTTTTTGAGACAGTCTCATTTTGTCCCCCTTGGTAGAGTGCCGTGGTGTCACACAGCTCATAGCAACCTCCAACTCCTGGGCTTAGGCTCTGCCTCATCCTCCCAAGTAGCTGGGACTACAGGCACTTGTTGTAACACTCAGATATTTTTTGGTTGCAGTTTGGCTGGGGCCGAGTTTGAACCCTTGAACCCACCACCCTCGGTATATGGGGCCGGCGCCCTACCCACTGAGCCACAGGCCCTGCCCCAGGAATTCTTTTATCTTCTTTTTTTTTTTTTTTTTGAGACAGAGTCTCAGTATGGCACTCTTAGTAGAATGCCATGGCACCACAGCTCACAGCAGCTTCAAACTCTTGGACTTAAGCTATTCTCTTGCCTCAGCCTCCCAAGTAGCTGGGACTACAGGTGCCCACCACAATAGTAGTCTATTTTCTTGTTGTTGTAGTTGTCATTGTTTTTAGCAGGCGCTGGCCAAGTTTGAACCTGCTAGCCCTGGTGTATGTGGCCAGTGCCCTAACAACTGAACTACGGGCACTGAGCCTCTTTTATCCTCTTGATGGAGCTTGAACTCACTCCCTGGGTTCATATTCCCTTCTTCTTCAGAGTTCCTTGACTCTCAGGGATTTAGTAAAGTACTGACATACTATAAAAGTGAAACAGTCCCTTAAATATTAGAACTGTTAAGTATTTCTAAAGTTTCCATCACAATTCGATCACAAGATTTTTTTTTTT
>NW_003852448.1:9361820-9364348 GCF_000181295.1 Otolemur garnettii | reverse complement strand
TTTTTTTTTTTTGTTTTTTTAGAGACAGAGTGTCATTTTGTCACCCTTGGTAGAGTGCTGTGCCATCACAGCTCACAGCAACCTCCAGCTTTTGGGCTTAGGTGATTCTCTTGCCTCAGCCTCCCGAGTAGCTGGGACTAAAGGCACCCACCACAATGCCTGGCTATTTTGTTGTTGTTGTTGCAGTTTGGCCAGGGCTGGGTTTGAACCCACCACCCTTGGTATATAGGGCTGGCGCCTTACTCACTGAACCACAGGCGCCACCTCCATCATAAGATTTTAATATTTTAAAATTCAAACAGACATGGCTCGGTGCCCATAGCTCAGTGAGTAGGGCACCAACCACATACACCAAGGCCGGTGGGTTCAAGCCTAGTCTGGGCCTGCTAAACAACAATGACAACTACAACCAAAAATAGCTGGGCATTGTGGCTGTGCCTGTAGTCCCAGCTACTTGGGAGGCTGAGGCAAGAAAATTGCTTAAGCCCAAGAGTTGGAAGTTGCTGTGAGCTCTGACACCCCATAGCACTCTACTAAGGGCAACACAGTGAGACTCTGTCTCAAAATAATAATAATAAAAAATAAAAACCAACAAATCAACAAAAAATTCAAATGGACTCCATGGTGTGACAGGTAGGTAGTTTTTTCCTCAAGGCTTTAATGAATAGATTCCTTGCTCTTTTACAAGAAATTCTCTAGCCAGGTGTTGTGGCAGGCACCTGTAGTCCCAGCTACTCAGGAAGCTGAGGCAAGAGAATCACTTAAGCCCAGGAGTTAGAGGTTGCTATAAGCTGTAAGGCCACGGCACTTTACCGAGGGTGATAAAGTAAGATTCTGTCTCTATAAAAAAAAAAAAAAAAGAACAAGGTCTAGTTAACTATCTAAAAAGAAAAATACAGGAAATAAAGGTAGGAAAATTAAATGATTGATGTCCTTAAAACCATCCTACTCACCACAACACAGTGCCTTTCCAGTGTTATTCAAGTCCAACTGTTCATCAGAAGAGCTAATTGTCAGTCTTTTCTCGAGGCATTCCTGAGCTCTGATTAATAGCATTCTCCCTTGTTCCATCCACGTGATCAAATTTGGCTTATAAAAAACACAGCCTGCAACATAGTCGACACAGTCTCAGTCTGGGCTTACTGAGTATTTAACTGAAAGTTACTTTCATAGTTGACTGTGATTCCTGAAGATGTGAGATCAATGTTAGGTGAATAAAAACAAAAACAATGGCTCAGCGCCTATAGCGCAAGTGGCTAAGGCGTCAGCAACATACACCTGAGCTGGCGGGTTCAAATCCAGCCCAGGCCTGCCAAACAACGACGGCTGCAACCAAAAAATAGCTGGGCGTTGTGGCAGGCACCTGTAGTCCCAGTTACTTGGGAGGTGGAGGCAAGAGAATTGCTTGAGCCCAGGAGTTGGAGGTTGCTGTGAGCTGTGATGCCACAGCACTCTACCCAAGGCGACAGCTTGAGGATCTGTCTCAAGAAAAAAAAAAAAAAACCAAGAACAGAAAGTTCTGCAAATTATGTCAATGACAGTGGAATAACGCCCAACAAAAGGATTCTTTAGCTTATATTTTACAAAATTAAAGGATGCAGAGAAGGATGATGAGGGTTTTAAAACACTTGACATTTAGGCAGAAAGTGTCCAAAGTGATCATTGTCAGACATCATAAAAACAGTGAGAGCTGAATTAACTGGGACAATCAAAGGGAGTTAGTGAGGGAGCCTTGATCACAGGGTCCACATTTCTGAGGACAGGCCTCACATCTGAGGAAACTGACTACTGAGGTACCAAGATGCTTAATCAATGAAGTGAAAGAAACAGGAGGCTGTTAAATGTCAGCAGCTAAGAGGTAGAGAGTGCAGTAGCTCACACCTGTAATCCCATCACTGGAAAACCAAGGCAGACAGATCATCTAAGCTCACAAGTTCGAGACCACCCTAAGCCACAGTGGGACTCCCCTCTCTAAAAAGTAGCCCAGCATTGTGGTGGGAGCCTATAGTCCCAACTACCTGGGAGGCTGAGGCAAGAGAATCACTAAGCCCAAGTGTCTGAGATTTCTGTGAGCTATGACACCACAGCAGTCTATCAGAGGGTGACAAAATGAGAATCTGTCTGAAAAAAAAAAAAAAAGCCCAGCATTGTGGTGGGTGCCTGTACTCCCAGCTATTTGGGAGGCTAAGGCGAGAGAATGGCTTCACTCCAAGAGTCTGAGGTTCCTGTGAGCTAGGACAGACAGGACTCTACTGAGGGCGACCAAGTAAGACTCTGTCTCTAGAAAAAAAAGGGTATTATTCACCTACGTTTAAATCCCGCATCATCATCATCTTCCCCTTGTATGTACACTCGATCTTAGCCCAAAGACCAAGAAGCAATTCCCCTTGTACGATGGATAAAATTTAACTCCTTATCTTGGTTTCATTCCCGACTAACCCCCATACATGTGCTACAATGACTGATACAGAGTGGTTCCCAATATATTGAGCTCATTCTTTCTTTTTAATTTTTTTTTTTTTTTTTTT
>NW_003852448.1:9357884-9360115 GCF_000181295.1 Otolemur garnettii | reverse complement strand
CCTAGGCTAGAGGGCAGCAGTGCAGTAGCTCACTGCATCCTCGAATTCTTGGGCTTGAATGATCCTCCAGCCTCCATCTTCCAAGTGGCTAGGACAATAGGGATGTGCCACTAGGCTTCGCTAATCTTAAAATATTTTTTGTAGGGTGGCACCTGTTGCTCAAAGGAGTAGGGCATTGGCCCTATATACCGGAGGTGGCCAACAACAACAACAACAATATATATATACACACACATATATATATATATATAAAATAAAATATAAAATATAAAATAAAAATATATGGCTCGGCGCCTGTGGCTCAAGTGGCTAAGGTGTCAGCCACATACACCTAAGGTGGCAGGTTCAAATCCAGCCCAGGCCCGCCAAACAACGATGGCTACAACCAAAAAAATAGGCGTTGTAGCAGGCGCCTGTGGTCCCAGGCGTTGTAGCAGGCGCCTGTGGTCCCAGCTACTTGGGAGGCTGAGGCAGGAGACTTGCTTGAGCCCAGGAGTTGGAGGTTGCTGTGAACTGTGATGCCACAGCACTCTACCCAGGGGGACAGCTTGAGGCTCTGTCTCCAAAAGCTCAGTTCCTGTAGCTCAGCAGCTGGGGCGCTGGTGGGTTTGAACCCAGCCCAGGCCTGCCAAACAACAACAGCACAACAGTAACAAAAAATAGGCAAGTGTTGTGGAGCCCTTAGACTCTTGGACTCTCTTCACCTGTAGTCCCAGCTACTTGGGAGGCTGAGGCAAGAGAATCACTTAATACCAAGAATTTGAGGTTACTGTGAGCTATGATCCCTCGGCACTATACCGAGGGTAACAAAGTGAGACTCTAGCTCAAAAACAAAAAAGTTTTTGTAGAGATGGCATCTCACTATTAGAAATGTTAAGTGAGAGTGAGTTGGCTAAGTAGCAAAGTATAATTTCTTCCAATTTGTTTTTAAGGTATCCTTGAATATTTCCCTAGAGTCACCTAAGTGTCCCCTCCCACTGCTCTCTTCTCTCTTTCTCTACCCAGGCACCCCTTCTTCTACCCACACCATGAACTGTTTTGTGCCCCAACTTATTCATTTTTTTTTGAGACAGAGACTCACTATTGTTGCTCTCTGTAGTCATGTAGCATCACAGCTCACAGCAACCTCAAACTCTTGGGCTTAAGAGATTCTCTTGCCTCAGCCTCCCAAGTAGCTGGGCCTACAGACACCTGCCACAATGCCTGACTATTTTTTGTTGCAGTTGTCATTGTTGTTTAGCTGGCCCAAGCTCGAACCTGATAGCCTTGGTGTATGTGGCTAACACTGTAAACACTGTGCTATGGGCACCGAGCCAATGCCCTAGCTTATTCTAGCTTAACAGCTATACCCTCTTCATGAAAGCCATTCTTCTCATAAACTCTGGAAATTTGTCTATCCAGGCAACATAGGCAGGCACTGGAGTAATCATTAAAGAAGTTAAAGAACACCCTTTATTAATAATACTGAAGGCACAGACACCACTGGATAGAAAGGGACAAGTGAAATATTCTCCTCCCATTATAAGAAGGCAAGGAAATATTATGAATGTAAACTGGGAACAGGATCTTATCCAACCAGCTCATAGCTGATACAGAGAAGGAAACCTCTTAGTGTTGGTTCTCAAAAAGCGATTCCTTAGAAGCCCATCTTACCCAGGGAATCAAGGGTCTCATAATTGGTCTTCATCACTTGCTTATACATTTCCTTCTGCCATTTCTCCAGGATGTCCCACTCTTGCTCCGTAAAATATAAGGCAACATCATCAAATGTCACGGTTACCTACAGCACAAACAGTAGATACATACATTTTCTCTTTAAGGCTACTTTTTTAATGTCCATGATTTACTAAGAGATGGAAAAAAACAAACCAGTGATCTCTGGATGGTGCCATATAATTTAATGAACATACTAAAGAAGTTACAAATGTCCAGTGGAGCCAAGTAAAGTAAATGAAGGAAAAGTAGATCTTTGAGTATGTGCACCATCCTTTACTTAACCAGAACCAATTACTGTTGTTAACTAAGCCTGGGCCTAGTTTAGTGGATGTGTCCATTCAAACTTTTCAATTTTGAAATAATTACTAATTCACAAGGAGTTAAAGAGAAACTTCAGGCTCGGCGCCTGTGGCTCAAGTGGCTAAGGCACCAGCCACATACACCTAAGGTGGCGGGTTCGAATCCAGCCCGGGCCCGCCAAACATCAATGATGGCTGCAACCAAAAAATAGCCAG
>NW_003852448.1:9355997-9357762 GCF_000181295.1 Otolemur garnettii | reverse complement strand
AAAAAAAAAAAAAGAGAGAGAGAAACTTCAGAAAAGCTCTGTGTACCCCTTTACCTTAAAGGTCATATTGTACGTTTTGATATTATAGCACAATATAAAAACCAGTAAATTGACACTGGCATAATATGTATGTGTGTGTGGGCACGCAACACATATATTATATGTACACATGTCTATGTGATTTCATCACATGTGCTAACGCATGTAACCACCACTGCAATGAAGAAACAGCTAACAGTCATACTGGCTCAGTGCCCATAGCACAGTGGTTACAGCGCCAGCCACATACACTGAGAGTGTATGTGGGCAAGCTAAACAACTACAACCAAAAAATAGCCAGGCGTTGTAGCAAGCACCTGTAGTCTCAGCTACCTGGGAGGCTGAGGCAAGAGAATCACTTTAGCCCAAGAGTTTTGAGGTTGCCGTGAGCTGTGACGCCACAGCACTCTACCAACAGTGACATAGTGAGACTCCGTCTAAAAAAAAAAAAACACACACACACAAAACAGTCTGACCTCCATACTCCTGGGTTCTACATTCATAGATACAACCAACCTCAGACTGAAAAAAAGTGTGTATAGATATAGAGAGAAAGAGAGACAGAGAGCAATTAAAAAGAATGAAAATAGGGTGGTGCCTGTGGCTCAAAAGGGTAGGGCACTGGTCCCATATGCTCGAGGTGGTGGGTTCAAAACCAGCCCCAGCCAAAAAAAAAAAAAAAATGAAAATAATCTAGCACAAAACTATTTACACAGCATTTCCATTGTATTATAAGTAATGCAGGAATTAATACAAATGAAAGGATGCATGCAGGCTATGTGCAAAGACTAAGCCATTTTACATAAGTGACTTGGGAATCCATGGATTTAGATATCTGAGGGTTATCCTAGAACTAAGGAATGACTATATCCCTTCATCACAAAGAGCTCCCTTGTTCGGGTGGCACCTGTGGCTCAAAAGGGTAGGGCGCCAGCCCCATATGCTGGAGGTGCCAGGTTCAAACCCAGCCCAGGCCAAAAAAAAAAAAAAAAAGAGCTCCCCTTGTTCCACATTCACTGCTCAGCACCTGTAGCTCAAGCAGCTAAGGTGCCAGCCGCTGGCAGGTTCAAATCCAACCCCAGGCCTGCCAAACAACAATGATAACTACAACCAAAAAATAGCCAGGCGTTGTTGCAGGCACCTGTACTCCCAGCTACTTGGGAGGTGGAGGCAGGAGAATCACTTAAGCCCAAGAGTTAAGAGGTTGCTGTGAGCTGTGACACCACCGCACTCTTACCCAGGGTGACAGCTTGAGACTGTCTCAAAAAAAGAATATAATCACATTCACTAATTTGTATTCCAGGAGGGTCCCAATCATCTAAAGACGAGGGGAGAAAAGGAAAACCTGGCTAAAGAGCCATCTTGAAGAAATTGCAAAAGAATATGTGTCTGTAGAGGGAGGCCAGGGAAAGAGGGTGTGAGGCAGAGGAGAACAATATGTAAATAGGGAGCATTACATTGCCAAGAAGCGTTTTAAATTTCAGTGCACATGAAACATTTGCATATTTAAGCGGGTTATACTTAACTGAAACTAATGGGGTTTTTTGGATTAACATTCAGGATACGCCTTTCAGACCCTAAAACCAGTGTCAAACTATACATTATAGGCTAGGTGCCTGTAGTTAAGGCGCCAGCCACATACACCTAAGGTGGTGGGTTCAAATCCAGCCCCAGCCCGCCAAACAATAATGACGGCTGCAACCAAAAAATAGCTAGGCGTTGTGGC
>NW_003852448.1:9353550-9355087 GCF_000181295.1 Otolemur garnettii | reverse complement strand
GCGGGACGCAACTCCAGCCGCGACAAGCCAGTAGCTTTGACAGAGCCTGCAGCCTCCACTAGTCCCTCTTACCGAAGCCGGTTGAGCCATGGCGGATCCGCGGGAACCGGCTCGGTAGCGCACTGCCCCCAAACCTGCGCGGATTCCCATAGAGCACGGATATCCCTCTAACTTAGTGTGGCCAGAACGTGGTGCATTCTGGGACTCGGCGGCCCAGGGCCAAAGGCGTTCCGCTCACAGCTCCCCCTGCGGACGGGAGGAACAAGTACCTGCCCACAGCACCCCATCTTGCAGGAAAAGCCAGTGGAGTCCCGTGGGACCACCCTTGGAAGATCTTGGAGGACCAGTATTCAGGCTGGACTCCCTACCCTGCAGCGCTCCTTCAGACCGGAAGGATCAGACTGCTCAGGGTTGGCCCTCAGAGACCGGTCCGAATAGCAGGGTGCAGTGGCTCCGACCTGTAATCCCAGCATTTGGGAGGCCGTGGCACTTGGATTGTCTCAGCTCATAGGTTGGAGACCAGCTTTAGCAACAATGAAACCTGGTCTCTAAACATAGCCGGGTGTTGTGGTGGATGCCTGTAGTCTCAGCTACTCTGGAGGCTGAAGCAAGAGAATTGAAGCAAGGGAATTGCTTAAATCCAAGAGTTTGAGGCTGCTGTGAGCTATGACTCCACAGCGCTCTACCAAGGGTGATAAAGTGAGACACTGTCTTGGCTTGGTGCCTGTGGCTCAAGCGGCTAAGGCGCCAGCCACATACACCTGAGCTGGCGGGTTCGAATCCAGCCCAGGCCCACCAAACAACAATGATGGCTACAACCAAAAAATAGCCGGATGTTGTGGCGGGTTCCTGTAGGCCCAGCTACTTGGGAGGCGGAGGCAGAAGAATCGCTTTAGCCCAGGAGTTGGAGGTTGCTGTGAGCTGTGATGCCACAGCACTTACCCAGGGCAACAACTTGAGGCTCTGTCTGAAAAAAAAAAGTGAGACTCTGTCTCAAAAGAAGTAAAAGGAAAGAAAATGGTCCCCGGCTTAGGCCTTGTAGGTTACAGCCCAACCATGGGTGATGGGTCCTCGGAATGTGTTAGGATATCATGGGACAGAAATAGTTGGAGAGAAGCTAAAGAAAGTGAAGTGTGAGGGGGGCAAGGGCCAGGCAGTTGGTAGAGGAGAAAAAAGAGTGAGACGCCCCTCCCAGAAGTCAACTGCGATCAGGAGCTTGCGCGAGAGGGAGTGTGTGGTTCTGCCCCTCAAAGCGGACTCTGATTCAAGGATTAGGCCCACGGGGTTCATCTGTGAGGGGATCCCAGGACTCAAGGCGAAGGTGGTGTGGAATGAGACCACCAAGGAGGTGGGATGGAACAGGAAGGCATCGCGGTGGAGCCAGTGCAGCTGTGGACCCTTGCTTGAGAGCTGTGAAGCGCAAGGGCTTGTTCCCCGTGTGCCAGGGAGGCTGGCTCTGTCCTCCATGTCCTGTCTTTCTGGGGTCGATTCACCTGGGCCAGTCCATAGTCTGTTATCAATCAGAGAGTAGCGGCTC
>NW_003852448.1:9351354-9353291 GCF_000181295.1 Otolemur garnettii | reverse complement strand
GCACTCTGCCCAGGGGGACAGCTTGAGGCTCTGTCTCAAAAAAAAAAAAAAAAAAAATCAGAGAGTAGCTCGAGGCAGAGGGACTTGGGAAGCCACCCTTCGCTTGGGTTTGGGGGTGGGGTGCCTGCACAGGGGCCGAGGTTAGCCAAAGGGATGGCCTGAGTGCCCAGGGCCTCTCTGGAAAGGTGGAGAGAATGAGAGGTGGAGGAAAAGGTGCTCAGAGGAAAGGAAATTCGGAGCGAGAAGCACCGAAAGGGCAGAGACCTTGGAAAGAGATGGGGAGACACAGACAGGGGGTGACATAGGGAGGGGGGTTGATAATTGTCCCCAGAACATCAACTTAGATTCTATCCTAATCATAGTTTAGGAGTCAGGCTAATGTAACGGAAAGGAAACGTGAGCAGCCTCCGGTGGCAGAGGGATGACCCCGAGGATGAGTGTGCAGATATGCGTGTTTGCTATGAAATAGTGAACGTGTAACGTGGAAAGGAAGCTTAGCATGACTAGCTCCATCTTGTTTCTGATTCCCTACAATTATATCATTTAGATTAAAAGCTTCTCCTTAGCTCTGCAAACAGGTCAGCTAATTTTAGGAAAAATTTCATTTGAGTTAAATTAGAAAAAAGACCATAACCATCCCTTTCCCAAAACTAACTCCTGGGGAGGTAAAGAAAGTATGCACAGAAGTGACAGTGCTATGTTAAAGATCATAGGACCACAGTGACCTAAGTCAATCATCAATGTTAACTGAGAACAAGGACATTTTGCACCTCCTCTTACCCTTGTTCACTGACACCTGATGTCTGCAGATGTCTGCCTGCCTCAGTTGCCTCTTGTAATGCCCTACCTCTTCCCTCTTACCTTAACATTAAAAAGAGCCTGAAGTTCATACTAATTTAAGATGGTTCTTTAGGACACTACTCCTCCATCATCTCAGTTTGCTAGCTCTCTGGATAAAGTCACTTTCCTCACCTCAACACCTTGTCTCTGGACACAGTGATGTTGTGCTGGGAGTGGTACAAGTTTGGACTCAGTTACAAACTGTATATCTACCTTACTGTTTTATATTTTTCATTTTTAAAATGTCATACAGTAAAATTAACTTTTTTCTTCTGTGAATTTTCACACATGTATGGACACCTGTAAAAGTAAGATCTATGAATTTTCACACATCTGGAGGTATATAATAACCAGCATGATCAAGATAGAGAACAGTCTAACAGTCCAGAAACTCTCTGTGCTCCTCCCAGGCCAATGCCCACATCTGTACCCCCTGGAACGCCTTATCTGCTCCTCATCCTTTGTATTCTATTATTTTATTATTTTATTATAATTATTATTTGCAGTTCTGGGGCAGGGCGGGGTTTGAACCCACCACCTCCAGCAAATGGGTCCAGCACCCTACTCCTTTGAGCCACAGGTGCCACCCTGTTTTCTATTTTATGTTGTTATTATTATTATTTATAGACAGGAGAATCACTTTCTGTTGCCCAGGCTGGAGTGCAGTTACATCATCATAGCTCACTGCAGCTTCTAACTCCATGCCTCAGCAATCCTCCTGCCTCAGCCTCTCAAATAGCTGGGACTACAGGTGCCGGCCACCATGTCTGGCTGTTCCTATTATAGTTCTCTCCTTCTTCTTCCTTCTTCTCTTTCTTCTTTCTCCTTTTCTTTCTTCTTTATTGAGAATGGCATATAAGAATGGTATCATGTAATATATGTGACTAGCTCTTTTTGTGACTGGCTTCTCAAAAGTGGAATGCTTTCTTTGTTCATTCACACTGTTGTGTTTGGCATTAATTTATTTGTTTAGATTGCTAAATAGTATTTCACAGAATGGATATATTGAAGTAATTTAGCCATTGAAGTATATTTGCATTTTCCCCAAGTTTTGACAATTCTGAATAGGGCTGGTATAAACATTTTTTTTTTTTTTT
>NW_003852448.1:9342895-9350382 GCF_000181295.1 Otolemur garnettii | reverse complement strand
TTTTTTTTTTTAAATAAGAGGAAGGGCTTTATTTATTGGCTGGGAGCTTACGGCAGGGAAGATTTCCAAATGCCCGTGCTCCCCGACTGGCTTGGACTTTCCCTTTTTATCAACAGTCAAAAAGTTCCACCCCACAGGTCCCCTTCTCATTGGCCAATTTGAAGCAAGCGGGAGATGCTATTCCAGCCCTACAGAATTACAGGATTTCATAGAACTTGGAAATTTCCAAGTTCCAGGAAGTTAAGTTTCCAAATTCCCAAGAGCTGAGTCACTGTGGAGAGGACCCTGCAGGTGTATCCTTGTGGTCTCCTTGAGAAGACCTGTTCTCCTAGACCTCACCCTTCTCAGGTATCCTCTCTCATTCTCCCTTTTTGAGACTCCAATATACTTTAATTTGGGGTCTCAATATCAGTTCATTTCTGCAGGTGCCGATATTAATTACTTTTTAGTACTGAGGTTTTAGGAACTGTGACTCTTCTTCGGTTCTCTACTCAGGCCTTAATAGTACGGTGGTGGTGGGCTAATATACATAGGAGTTTTTAATTTTCCCTGTGACATTTTCCCCCCCTTTTCCCAAAGTCCAATTAAGACAAGTCCCTCGAGGAGTTTCCTTATGCTTCAGCTGTGCGTTGACCACCAGCTCTGAGTATGTGGCTGGAGCAGGGCATGTTGACTGTCTTAAAAGTTACCTTTACTTCCCAAGGAGCAGCGAAGTCCTATTCAGCCAGCTGTGATGACTCCAGGTGAGGATTCCTTCCACCTTCACTGCTGTACGTGTGGTCAGGATGATGGCAAATTACAATATTCTTAAGAATGACCATACCATGATGTATTCCTCTTAGGAATGTATGAGAGTTCTAATTGCTCCATGTCCTTATAGCACTCGTTATTTTCATCCATTTTTTCCAAATTTCAGGCATTTTAACCAGTGGTATAATAGTATCTCAATGTAGTTTTCATTTGCATTTCCCTAATGGCTAACAATATTTAAATTCTTAGGCTATGTGCGGTGGCTCATGCCTGTAATCCTAGTATTCTGGAAGGCCAAGGTGGGTGGATTGCTTGAGTTCATGAGTTCAAGACCAGCCTAAGCAAATCACAAGACCCCAGCTCTACTAAAAATAGAAAAACTGAGGCAAGAGGATTATTTGAGCTGAGTTGGAGGTTGCTGTGACCTATGATGCCATGGCACTCTATCGAGGGTGACAGCTTCAGATTGTGCTTCACAAAAAGAGAGAGAGAGAGAAAGGAAAATCTTTTTATATGCTAAAAGTTGCCATCCCTCTCCAAAATATTTATTCTTGCCCTTTGCTCTTTTGTGTTAATTTTGGTTTTTTCCCCAGGTTGGTAAATATAGACTTTTATTATGAAAATTTTTTATTATAGAAGATTTCTTTAACATATTTAGAACAATATTATTAGCCCCATCCATAACCCAGCTTTGGGAACACTTCTGAATATGAATAAAATATTTGATTCCTACTGAATTTGAAGTAGGAGAGAAGGTTTCCTGTTTTAGCACAGCCAACTATCCTAGTATGAAGTTCTCTGCTTTTGAGATTTAAGACATTTAAAAGATGGTTCACTCACAGGTTCTGTGGCAGCTACACAGCACACAAATGTACCACAGTTTAGGCATCTCAGCTTTACTACACATTTGGGTATAGTCTTTTTTTTTTTTTTTTTTTCAGTTTTTTTGGCCAGGGCTGGATTTTATCCTGCCACCTCCGGCATATGGAGCCAGCGCCCTACTCCTTTGAGCCACTTGCACCACTCTGGGTTAAAGTCTGTTGCTACTAATAATATTGCCTTAATAAATCTTGCATGTGCAGACACATTTACAGAATAAATTCCCAGAAGAAGAATTACTGAGTCAGAAACTCTATGCATAGGCGGTGCCTATGGCACCAGCCCTGTATACCGAAGGTGGCAGGTTCAAACCCAGCCCGGCCAAAAAAAAGTCTATATATTTATGTATTATTTATTTATTTATTTATTTTGAGACAAGGTCTCACTTTTTTGCCCTCAGTAGAGTGCTGTGCCATGTTGTCACAGCTTACAGCAACCTCAAACTCTTGGGCTTAAGCCATTCTCTTGCCTCAGCCACCTAAGTAGCTGGGACTACAGGCACCTGCCATAACACCTGGCTATTTCTCTTTTTTGAGACAGCGTCTCACTATGTCACCCTGGGTAGAATGCCATGGGGTCATACCTCACAGCAACCTCAAACTCTTGGGCTTAAGTGATTCTCTTGCTTCAGCCTCCCAAGTAGGTGGGACTACAGGCGCCTGCCACAGCGCCCAGCTATTTTTTTGTTGTTGTGGTTATCACTGTTGTTTAGTTGGCTGGGGCTGGGTTTGAACCCACCAAACTCAGTGCATGTGGCCGGTGCCAGAACCACTGTACAATGGTGCCGAGCCAACACCTAGCTATGTTTTAGAGATGGACGGGGTCTTGCTCTTGCTCATGCTGGTCTCAAACTCCTGAGCTCAAGCATCCACCTGCCTCAGCCTCCCAAGTGCTGGAATTACAGGTGTCAGCCACCTAGCCCAGCCTAAAAATCTTTGTATTTATAATTGAAACATTACAAAGTTGTACAGAAGAGGTTAAACCAATCTATACTCCCACCAACTCTATTATAGTCTTTTTTTTTTTTTTAAGAGACAGAGTCTCACTTTGTCACCCTTGGTAGAGTGCCGTGGCGGCACAGCTCAGCAACCTCCAGCTCTTGGGCTTAGGCGATTCTCTTGCCTCAGCCTCCCGAGTAGCTGGGACCACAACACCAGCTATTTTTTTGTTGCAGTTTGGCCGTGGCCGCGCTCGAACCTGCCACCCTCATCATGTGGGGCTGGTGCCCTACTCACTGAGCCATAGGTGCCACCCCTATTATAGTCTTAATGATTTTTGTATACAACTTACAGTTTATTTTCTCTGGCAGAGCATTGCATGAGGCCAGCAATTTGAGACCAGATTGAGCAACATAGCAGAGACCTTATTGCTACCAAAAATAGAAAAATTACCTGGATGTGGTGTCACATGCCTGTAGTCCCAGCTACATAGGAGGGTGAGGCAGGTGGATGCCTTAAACCTACGAGTGTGAGGTTGTTGTGAGCTATGATGATATTATTACTCTCTAGCCTGAGCAATAGAGCAAGATCCTGCCCACCCCTATAGGCAAGCACACAAGTATATTTTCTTAACTCTGAATTAATACTTCATAAGATACATTAACTAGATCTTATTATTATTATTATTTTTTGAGTCTCACTTTGTTGCCCTCAGCAGAGTGCCATGGCGTCATAGCTAATAGCAACCTCAAACTCTTGGGATCAAGTGATTCTCTTGCCTCAGCCTCCGGAGTAGGTGGGACTACAGGCACCCACCACAATGCCCAGCTATTTTTTTTTTTTTCTTTTTAGAGATGAGGTCTCACTTTGGCTCAGACTGGTCTTGACTCTGTGAGTTCAGGCAATGCACCCATCTCAGCCTCGAAGAGTGCTAGGATTATAGGCATGAGCCACCATGCCACACTGGGCTAATAGTTTTTAAAGCTTGTAGAGAAAATTACTTTAGACTAATAACCATTTTTAGCAGTGAAGAGAAAGAATTTTTGAGATTTTTATTAATTCTACATATTGGTTTATTTCAAAAAACATTCCAAAAAACTTTTTCCTGATTTCTGTTCTGCTGTGCACAAAAAGATTGCTGAAATTATCAAATATGCTGCCACAGTATCTGACATATGACACATTTGGACATCAAGAATCAACTTTAGGCTGAGTGTCCATAGCACAGTGGTTACGGGGCCAGCCAGATACACTGAAGTTGGTGGTTTGAACCTAGCCCGGGCCAGCTAAAACAACAATGGCAACTGCAACAAAAAATGGTTGGGTAGTGGATGGCGTCTGTGGCTCAGTGGGTAGGGCACCGGCCACATATACCTAGGGTGGCAGGTTCAAACCCAGCACCGGCCAAACTGCAACAAAAGATAGCCGGGCATTGTGGAGGGTGCCTGTAGTCCCAGCTACTCAGGAGGCTGAGGCCAGAGAATCACCTAAGCCCAAGAGCTGGAGATTGCTGTGAGCTGTGATGCCATGGCATTCTACTGAGAGCAACATAGTGAGACTCTGCCTCAAAAAAAATAATAATAATAATTAAACTTAAAATTTTAGGTTTGACCACAGAGAGGATCAAGGATAAATTCAACTGCTTGCTTTACTTACTTAATGAAAGATTCCTGAGTCTCACAGACAAGGTGAATCTGACTTAGAGAAATATTTATGGCATATAAAGAGAAATGCAGGCTCGGCGCCTGTGGCTCAAGTGGCTAAGGCGCCAGCCACATACACCTAAGGTGGCGGGTTCGAATCCAGCCCGGGCCTGACAAACAACAATGACAGCTGCAACCAAAAAATAGCCAGGCGTTGTGGCAGGCGCCTGTAGTCCCCGCCACTTAGGAGGCAGAGACAGGAGACTCGCTTGAGCCCAGGAGTTGGAGGTTGCTGTGAGCTATAATGCCACAGCACTCTACCCAGGGGGACAGCTTGAGGCTCTGTCTCAAAAAAATAAATAAATAAATAAAATTAAAAATAAAGAGAAATGCATGAAATTCTCATTTCCCATGGAATAAATATGGAAGAGTATAGTCAAAACATCTATATGCCTCTGGCCAAAAAAGCCATTTGAGAGAGAGCAGTGAAAAGACTTTGTGCAGGCATACTTGTGAGAAACTGAGGCAGAATCCCATATGGCCAGGTTGGTTGTGGGCCTAACATGACCAAGGCTCTGGCTGGAATGGCATTTCCAGAGATGTCCAGACTGCGTTAAGGAATTAAGGTTGACTTTATAAGGCCAATAAAAAAGCCCTTTGAAAAACTGGCCAAATACCCATCAGTAACCTTTCCTGATCTGTGGTAAGTGACGAAGGTTGCTTGCTTCCAGGGTCCAGGAATGGAAATGTGCTTGGGGACCTCAAGAGAAATTTACCCAATACATATAGGTATCTAATGGCACAGATGAAACCTGGGCTCATGAAAGGCTTTTGAGAAGTTCAGCCTGAAAATTCCTTATAAAAGGTTCCAGCAAAGGCTCGGCGCATATGGCTCAAGTGGCTAAGGCACCAGCCACATACACCTAAGGTGGTGGGTTCGAATCCAGCCCGGGCCCACCAAACAATAATGACGACTGCAACCAAAAAATAGCCAAGTGTTGTGGCATGCACCTATGGTCCCAGCTACTTGGGAGGCAGAGGCAGGAGATTCGCTTGAACTCAGGGGTTGGAGGTTGCTGTGAGCTGTGAGGCCACAGCACTCTACCCAGGGCGACAGCTTGAGGCTCTGTCTCAGAAAAAAAAAGAAAAGGTTCCAGCAAAAACCGCGACTTAATGCCTACATGGGAGCAGAGGTTTGCACACAAATTCCTGTATGCCCAAGAAGTTTCATTATGCCTTGCTTAAAGATTCAAAGTAACAGCCTCCAATTGGCAAAGCCAGAAAGGGCAGGTATTCAATCTACCTTGTTCCTCTAATAGTCTCAGGCTTCATCAGATAAGAACAAAGAAAGTAATGACTGACAACATGTTCTTCATTAAGTTATGTTAAACCAGGTTATGCTGAAAGAGTTATGTTGGCTCGGCACCTGTGGCTCAAGTGGCTAAGGCACCAGCCACATACACCTGAGGTGGCAGGTTCGAATCCAGCCTGGCCCGCCAAAACAACAATGACAGCCAGCCGGGCATTGTGGCGGGCGTCTGTGGTCCCAGCTATTTGGGAGGCAGAGGCAAGAAATTCACTTGAGCCCAGGAGTTAGAGGTTATGAGCTGTGATGCCAGGGCACTCTACCCAGGGCGACAGCTTGAGGCTCTGTCTCAAAAAAATAAAAGAAAGAAAGTGTTATGCTTAATGGTGTATGTTGGGTGGATTATCAGCTCATTAGGGAGGAGCTACTTACAGGGTGGGTGATCACAAGATGTTTAAATGGATGAAGTCATTGATGTCCAATGCCCATGTGCAGAGGGATTGTAATGAATATTAATGAGGTCATTGCTGTATAGTGCGCAAGCACAAGATTGATTATATAAACCAACAGTAAATAAAGAAGCTCGCCATTTTGCCTGAGCGAGCAGATGGTCACCTTTATTTAAAACACAATTTCAATAAGTGTGCTTATTCTTTGCGATATCGCTTTTCTGTGAGACCCTAACGGCAACACCCTTCTGGCAACAGAATAGGCTATAAATACAATCATACTATAGTTTTATATTCAGAAAATGGGTATAGGTTTAAATGACATAATAGGAAATTACTGGCTGTAAGCAGAAGCACTGTAGACCACCTCCACAATTTTTCTACCACCACCAACATTTACGACACACAGAGATTTTGCGATTGTCTTACCTCATACATTTACAAGACAACTTAAACAAGATGGAGTAGCAGTTATTACATCTTTCCAAGGCTGACAGAATTAAGGCTTTGCATTTTGTAGTTTCCAGGCTTTACCAATATAGCAAGAGTTACTAATAACCAATGGCTGCTTGCAGAGAAAGCAGTTTGTCACAACTTGCTGAATAAACGGATGTGCCTTTAGAGTATTTTTTACATGATACATGCTGAAAAGATCTTCCTTTGATTCAACTCCAGGGAAGATGCTGAAATTAATAGACATGTTAAGGAAAGCTAAGATGCTGCTGGAAACTGCCATTATTTTTGTTAACTCAAAAGCCAATTAAAATGTTCCATTGTCACAATATAGATTGATTTAACCTTTAAGGACTTATTTTCCTCTAGTGATTGTGTATAGCAGCAAGAGCAGACAAAATATTAGAAATTAGAGGCTCAGTGCCCATGCTCAGTGGCTAGGGCACCAGCCACGAACGAACACTGGAGCTGGCAGGTTGGTATCCAGCCCAGGCCTGCCAAACAACGACAACTCCAACCAAAAAATAGCGGGGTGTTGTGGCGAGTGCCTATAGTCCCAGCTACTATTGAGGCTGAGGCAAGAGATTCACTTAAGACCGAGAGTTTGAGGTTGCTGTGAGCTGTGATGCCACAGCACTCCACCCAGGGCAACAGCCTGAGACTTGGTCTCAAAAAAAAAAAAAATTAGAAATGAAAAATATAAGTCACTACAACAATCTTAAAACTGCTCCTGAAGATTCTGGGCCTCTTTTTAACTAGCACTTAAAAACTTTAGTCAGTGAGATTGCTTCATCAAACGCTATCACCATCTAAAAAAACCTTTTTTTAAAACTTTATTAAAATTAACATAAGGGTACAATATTTAGGTTAATTGTTCTTACTGCCAGGGTAAAGTTCCATTTGTAGAAGAGCTCCTCACCCAGGGGACCTGTTATATACCCTCACAATGTGCAATTAGGTGAGATCCCCTCCTGCCCTCCCTCCTTCTGCCTTACATCCTCCCCCAACTGCCCCTCTCGCTTCCCTCTACCCCCGAACTGGACTATAATAGTGTTTTATTGTTCTTAGG
>NW_003852448.1:9317134-9342721 GCF_000181295.1 Otolemur garnettii | reverse complement strand
ACAGAGCCTCAAGCTGTCGCCCCCTGGGTGGAGTGCTGTGGCATCACAGCTCACAGCAACCTTCAACTCATGGGCTCAAGTGAATCTCCTACCTCCACCTCCCAAGTAGCTGGGATTACAGGCACCTGCCACAACGCCCAGCTATTTTTTGGTTGCAACCATTATTGTTGTTTGGTGGGCCCAGGCTGGATTCGAACGCACCAGCTCAAGTGTATGTGGCTGGCGCCTTAGCCACTTGAGCCGCAGGCACTGAGCCTCTACCTTTTTTTTTTTTTGAGACAAAGGCTCATTATGTCACCCTGGGTAGAGAACCTTGGCATCACAGCTCACAGCAACTTCAAACTCTCGGGCTTAAGGGATTCTCTTGCCTCTGTGTCCCAAGTAGCTGGGACTACAGGCACCCACTACAACGCCCGGCTATTTTTTTGTATTGTTGTAGTTGTCATTGTTGTTTAGCAGGCCCAAGCTAGGCAGAGTTTGAACCCACCAGACCCAGTGTATGTTGTAACACCCTAACCACTAAGCTACAGGCACTGAGCCAAACTTTTTTTACATATATCATAGTTTGTTGATCCATTCATGCGTTCATGGGCACTTAGGTTGCTTCCACGACTTGGCAGTTATGCATTGAGCTACAAGAAACACTCTAGTGCACCTGTCTTTGTGGTAAAATGATTTACATTCTTCTGGGTAGATACCTGGTAATGGGATTGCAGAGTGAAATGTAAGGTTTACATTTAGATCTTTGAGGATTCTCCATACTTCTCTCCAAAAGGGCTTTATTAGTTTGCAACCCCACCAGCAATGTAGAAGGGGTCCCTTCTCTCCACATCCATGCCAGTATCTAGTGTTTTGTAAAAAAATCTTTTTAAAGCCGGGAATTAAATAGGAAGAAAGAGTTCCTATTGGAGGGCCAGGCACAGTGGTTCAAGCCTATAATCCTAACATTCTGGGAGGCCGAGGCAGGTGGATTGCTTGAGCTCATAAGTTAGAGACCAGTCTGAGCAAAAACATAACCCTGTCTCTACTAAAAATAGAAAAATTGAGGTGAGAGGATCACTTGAGCCTCCTGGGTTGGAGGTTTCAGTGAGCTATGATGCAACAACACTCTACTTCGGGCTACAGCTTGAGACTCTGTCTCAAAAAAAAAAAAAGAGTTTCTATTAGAGGAAGGAACATGTAATACATTTGTGGTAATATTAGGTATATTATACAATGCTAGTATGGCCAATCCTTGGAGCTCAGCTGAAAGTGTCTTATTTAGTAATGAAAATGTCCCTGTTAAATTTTAAGTTTGTGGCTCGGCACCTGTAGCTCAAGTGACTAAGGCACCAGCCACAATACACCTAAGGTGGCAGGTTCGAATACAGCCCTGGCCGCCAAACAACAATGATGGCTGCAACCAAAAAATAGCCAGACATTGTGGCGGGGGTCTATGGTCCCAGCTACTTGGGAGGCTGAGGCAAGAGACTTGCTTGAGCCCAGGAGTTGGAGGTTGCTATGAGGTGTGATGCCACAACACTCTACCCAGGGGGACAGCTTGAGGCTCTGTCTCAAAAAAAACTTAAGTTTGCCTAGTAAGGTTAAACTTTAAAATGTTAACTACAAAATTTTATTTTATTTATTATTATTATTTGCAGTTTCTTTGGCCGGGGCCGGTCCAGGTTTGAACCCGCCACCTCCAGTATATGGGGCTGGCTCCCTATTCCTTTGAATCACAGGCCTGCCCAAGTACATTTTTTTTTTTCAGACAGAGCCTCAAGCTGTTGCCCTGGGGTAGAGTGCCCTGGCATCATAGCTTACAGCAACCTCCAACTCTTGCCTCCGCCTCCTAAGTAGCTGGGACTACAGGCACTGGCCACAATGCCTGGCTATTTTTTGGTTGCAGCCTTTCATTGCTGTTTGGCAGGTCTGGGCTGAATTCCAAACCGCCAGCTCAGGTGTGTGTGACTTAAGCCTTAGCTACTTGAGCCACAGGCACTGAGCCACCAACTACGAAATTTTAAAAATACAATTTTAGAATGGAATTTTCTTTCCAAGGAAATTCAGGATTTTTTTTTTCTTGTAGCTGGTCATGTTCTGACTTTGAGAATGCCAATTTTAACTATCCAACATTCACCATTTGACCAATATGTGTATTCAGGTAGACCTTAAATTACGTACTGTACATGTAGCTACAGGCTAAAATAGCTCTCAAGAGCAGTTGTCCTAACAGGCTGATTCTCATATTTCTGTGATTTACAGATACTTTTACTGGGCACTGACTTGATTCCTCTGTTGAAATACAGGTTTGGGAGGGCCTGAGTCATGCATGTTTGAAGTGTAGACTGTGCTGGAAAACTAGGATTGCGCGGTTTATCTTAGGGTAACACTCTGTTGATCTAAAACGCTCAGGTCACAGGTGACACTTGTTTCTCCCCTCACATTGGCCCAAACCGAGCTAACGCGAACGTTAAGCGTTTGTTCTGCCATGTCCAGGACGCAGAGAGGCAATAATCCGAGATGCGAGCGAGACCGTAGGTTATTTGGTCCCAACACGGATCACGTGAGATGGGAACCGCTTCAACTTGGAGTCTGTAATTTCTTTTTTTTTTTTTTTGAGACAGAGCCTCAAGCTGTACCCCTGGGTAGAGTGCCGAGGCATTACAGCTCACAGCAACCTCCAACTCCTGGGCTCAAGCGAGTCTCCTGCCTCAGCCTCCCAAGTAGCTGGGACCACAGGTGCCCGCCACAACGCCCGGCTATTTTTTGGTTGCAGCATCGTTGTTTGGCGGGTCCGGGCTGGATTCGAACCCACCACCTTAGGTGTATGTGGCTGGCGCCTTAGCCACTTGAGCCACAGGCGCCGAGCCAAGTCTGTAATTTCTACAAATGATACACATCTCCTTCATCACATATTCGTGCCTCTTGGTTACGCTTTCTAATTTCCAAGCTCGCTGGGGTCGGGTCTCACACCCTCCCACTCAGCCCATTCTGCCTCAGCGTTTCCCTTCGGGTGGGGCCTACTCATTGGGCTTCCAATTAGAAAATCCCTCCCCAGCACGAACGCAGGTTTCCTTTTCTAAACTACCATCCGAGGAGGGTTCTCGGGGTATGTGAGAAAGCCGGACATGCGCGGGCTCAGTGCGCCCAGCTCAGCGCGCAGCAGCCGACCTCCCGCGGGGGCGGAGGGACCGCGGGCGGCGTTGGCCGCAGGGGCCGGCAGGGGGCGTGCTGGCCGGGGCGTTCGGGCGGCGCGAGCCTGCGGCGGGTCTAGGCCGGCCCGGTGCACTCGCTGCTCACCAAGCGCCACCGGAGGAGTCGCTGCAGGCAGAGCGCGGCGGAACCTGCCTCGCCACCTCACCTCCATCCCGCCAGCAGTCTGCCTGTCCGTCCGTCCCGCGCCTCTGCCACGTCCGGAAGCCCGACATCCGCGAGAGCCTATCCGTGCTTGAAGGCAGGGCCGGGCCGTTGCCTCTTGTCAAGAGGACTGGGCGGCCGGGGCTGCGTGGGACTGCGCGCAGCGGCGGCGACTCCCCGTGGGCCGGACAGCGCAGGGCCATGGCCGAGGCGACCCCGGCTCCGGTAAGGGCAGCCAGTGCGCGAGGGCTGTCAGCCCGGGAGGGTCTCTGCGACCCAGACCCCGGGAGAGGAAACAGGGCGGGCAGGCGTTCCGGGAGCGGCCGATACGGTCGTCTTCCTCCGGGGACCCGCCGGCCACGTCGCCTGTGGTCCCGTGCTTTGCAACTGCAGGCTGCCGGGAGGGAACCTAGTGGGTGGGTTTGAAACCGCCCACTGGGGAAACGAGGGTAGAGCGCAGGTCTGAGAGGACTCGCTCACCACCTGCTCCCGCTGGGGTGAGGCCCAGGGACCCCTCCTTCCCGCACAGGGAGTGTTTTAGCCGAAAGGAGAGGTCCCCCTCCGTGGTAGCCCACGACGGCCTGCCAGAAGCCGGGGAATGGGGTTGGTTTGGTTTTGTAATCCGTCAGCCATTCCCTCAGCTATAGGAGCTGTCGTCACCAAATCCTCAGTGCAGCGACCCGGGCGCTGGCGGGGGTGGAATTTAGGTGTATTCTGGCGTCCTTCCGCCGGACTGCGTGGCGGCTGGATCCCCAGCACCGAGTATCTGGAGCGCACGACAAGCACACGCGGGAAGCCCTCCACAGATGTGTGCCGAATGAATGACTGGTGCGGGCTCCCAGGGTGGGATCAACCCTGTGGGCTCATCCTTTCCGAGAGTGTTTACCGAAGGCGCGCCGGGGGCCCAGTAGCGGCTAGTTGGCCGGGGCTACCGAGACGTCCCCGAACTCGGCCGTTTAGAACGCGGGGAGAAAGCGTCAGGCAACAGAGTAAAGGGCATTTCTTGGATTTGCTACCCGAGAAGCCTTTGGTCAACTCAAGGAGAGCCGTTTTGGTGGGTCAGGAGCCAGACCAGTCCGCTCAAGAGTGATTGGAAAGTATGAGAGGGGAGAGGCGGGAAAAGAGCAGAGGGGATGGCGGGGTAGGGGGGTGGTGGTGTCATCTTTACTCTTGAACCAACCCCCCCTTTTTTTGGTAATGTGGTAGAGATGATCGTGTGTTTGTGCCAGCCTTGTCCAATAGAAATATAATGGAAGGCACATACATAACTTAACATTCTCTAGTAGCAGTGTTGTAAAAAGTATAAAGGGAAGCCAGGTGTAGGGGCGAGCTCCTGTAGTTCTAGCTACTGGGGAGGCAGGAGAATTGCTTCAGCAGGGGAGGTCAGCCCAGCCTGCATAACATAGCCAGACCCTGTATCTTTTCTTTTTCCTTTTTTTCTGAGCCAGAGTCTCACTCTTGCCCCAGTCTAGATTGCTGTGGCCTTGTAGCTCACAGCAACCTTTAACTGCTGGGTTGGAGCCATCCTCTTGCGTTGGCCTCCTGAGTAGCTAGGACTACAGGCTTCCGCCACCTCACCTGGCTAATTTTTCTATTTTTAGCGGAGGTGGGTCTCATTCTTGCTCCGGGTGGTCTCCAACTTCTAAGCTCCACCCTCCTCTGCCTCTCAGAATGCTAGGATTAGGGGTGTGAGCCACCCGGCTGGCCCAGACTCTATTTCTTAAATAAAAGTTAAATTGTAAAAAGAAATAGAAGAAATTAATATTTTGTTTTGTTTTTAGAGACAGTGTTTCATGTCACCCTCGGTAGAGTGTTGTGACATCACAGCTCAAAGCAAGCTCAAACTCTTGGGCTTACTCGATTCTCTTGCCTCAGCCTGCCAAGTAGCTGGGACTACAGGCGACTGCCACAGTGCTATTTTTGTTGTTGTTGTTGCAGTTGTCATTGTTGTTTAGCAGGCCCAGACTGGGTTTGAACCTGCTAGCCTCAGTGTATGTGGCTGGCCCCCTACTCACTGAGCTAGGGGCACTGAGCCATAGCACATTTTTTTTTTTTTTTGAGACAGAGCCTCAAGCTATCCCTCTGGGTAAAGTGCCATGGCATCACAGCTCACAGCAACCTCCAACTCCTGGGCTCAAGTGAGTCTCCTGCCTCAGCCTCCCAAGTAGCTGGGACTACAGGTGCCCGCCACAACGCCTGGCCATTTTTTTGGTTGCAGCCATCATTGTTGTTTGGCAGGCGGGCTGGGGATTCAAACCCACCACCTTAGGTATATGTGGCTGGCGCCTTAGCCGCTTGAGCCACAGGCGCCAAGCCAGCACATCTTAATAGATATAACAACCTGTTAGATTAGGGTGACCAGACGTCCTGCTTTTGGCGGGACAGTCCCACTTTTGAACAATTTGTCCCGTGTCCCGCGGCATTTTAAAAAAGTCCCAATTTTTGGAAACAATGCAGGAAAGGGTGGGAGAACTGGAAGGGAATATACGGTTTTCGGCTGCCATGTGGCTATTTCGCCAGAATATGAGTTTTATATTATTTTTGTTAATTTTATAATGTTAAACTGTAATAATAACAAATAATTGTTGAGAAGTGATTATTGAGAACTGCTTATCAAAGTTTGTATTGTTGTTAGGCCCTGCCCCGCCCTGTCGCCCCCCCCATGTTGTCCCCCTTTACAAATGTTAAAATCTGGTCACCCTATGTTAGATGCTCCATGGCCACTGTATTGAACAGTGCAAGTCAGTCTTATAAAGAAGAATCATAGCTCAGTGCCTGTAGCTCAAGCGGCTAAGGTGCCAGCCACATACACCAGAGCTGACAGTTTGAAACCAGCCCGGGCCTGCCAAACAACAATGACAACTACAAAAAAATAGCCAGGTGTTGTGGCAGGTACCTGTAGTACTAGCTACTTGGGAGGCTCAGGCAAAATAATCCCTTCAGCCCAAGGGTGACAAAGTGAGACTGTCTCAAAAAATAAAAAATAAAAAGGGAGCCCAGGGTCAATAGCACAGTGGTTATGGCGCCAGCCACATACACCAAGGATGGCAGTTTGAACCTGTCCTGGACCAGTTAAAAACTGCACCAACAAAATATCTTGGGGGGGGGGGGTGCGTCGTGGTGGGCTTAAGTCCAAGGGTTTGAGGTTGCTATGAGCTGTGACTCCACGGTACTCTACCAAAGGCGATAGTGAGACTCTGTCTCATTTAAAAAAAAAAAGGAGGGCTGGCAGGGTGGCTCATGCTTGTAATCCTAGCACTCTGTGAGACTGAGGCAGGTGGATCGCCTGAACTCAGTAGTTTGAGACCAACCTGAGCCAAAGCAAGACCTCATCTCTAAAAATAGCTGGGCAGTACCAAGGGAAACAAAGTGAGACTGTGTCTCAAAACAAACAAACAAAAAGGGTGGCACCTTTGGCTCAGTGTGTAGGGCGCCAGCCCCATATACCAGGGGTGGTGGGTTCGAACCCAGCCTGGGCTAGCTAAAACAGCAATGAGAATTGCAACAAAAAATAGCCAGTGGCTCGGCGCCTGTGGCTCAAGTGGCTAAGGCACCGGCCACATACACCTAAGGTGGCGGGTTTGAATCCAGCCCAGGCCTGCCAAACAACAATGACGGCTGCTACCAAAAAATTAGCCAGGTGTTATGGCGGGTGCCTGTGGTCCAGCTACTTGGGAGGCTGAGGCAGGAGACTCGCTTGAGCCCAGGAGTTGGAGGTTGCTGTGAGCTGTGATACCACAACACTCTACCCAAGGGGACAGCTTGAGGCTCTGTCTCAAAAAAAAAAAAAAATAGCCGAGCGCTGTGGTGGGCCCCTGTAGTCCCAGCTACTTGTGAGGCTGAGGCAAGAGAATCACTTGAGCCCAAGCATTTGAGGTTGCTGTGAGCTATGACACCATGGCACTCTACCAAGGGCGACAAAGTGAGACTCTGTCTCAAAAAAAAAAATTTACCCAAAAGGTGAAGAGAATTGGCATTCAGAGCGTAAGTGGAGGGATTAGCTTTAAGTAGGATGACATTTTTTCCCTAGGGAAGGAAAGAAGAAAGCGTGGTTTGAATAAGCTGCCTTCTGTTTTGTAGCCCTCAAATATTTGAAAACAATTGTCATTATTTCTCCACATTCAAGATTCACAGCTTATTCAACTGTTACCAAGTGGTGTAGTTATGGTTTGTGAACAGGGTATGGGCAGAGCCAGAGCATGTCTATAAGGGATTTATTAGAGGGAATTAACTTAAGTGAAACTGGAAAGGATCTTTGTGTACATTTGCCTTTTCCAAAGATAGAAGATGCAGCAGCAACCGGAGTCCCTTGGCCTTATGTCAGAGGACATTTACCAGACTGGTTCTTTTTGCTTTTTTTTTTGAGACAGAGTCTCAGTATGTTGCCCTTGGTAGAGTGCTGTGGCATCACAGCTCACAGCAACCTCTAACCTTGGGCTTAAGTGATTCTCTTGCCTTAGCCTCCCAAGTAGCTGGGACTACAGGTGCTGGCCACAACACCCAGCTGGGTTTTTTTTGTTGTTGTTGTTGTTTTTGTTGTTGTTGCAGTTGTCATTGTTGTTTAATCTGGCCTGGGCCAGGTTGGAACCTGCCAGCCTCCCTGTATGTGGTAGAGCCCTACCCACTAAGCTATGGGGCGCCATCCAGACTGGTTCTTAAAAAGCCAATTTCACTCATTCATTGTCTTACCAAATCATCTGTGAAATACCAAAGCAGTTCTCTTGGCTGTTGATGCCAGTGAGCTCCAGAAAGATGAGGCATATATAGGCAGTAGTAAAATTATATTCATGTAAATCTTAGCCAGATAGTTAAGCAGTTCAATTAAGTAATAATTTGGAATTAGGGTTCCTTCTAATGCTTAATGTCTTGTGCAATCTCTCCACTGCACACAGACTTCTGAATGGGACTCCGAGTGCCTTACATCCCTGCAGCCACTTCCTCTTCCCACGGCCCCAGCAGCAAATGAGGCACACCTGCAGACAGCAGCCATCTCTTTGTGGACAGTGGTGGCTGCCGTGCAGGCTATCGAGAGGAAGGTGGAGGTCCACAGCCGGCGACTCCTACACCTAGAAGGCCGAACAGGGACAGCAGAGAAGAAATTAGCCAGCTGTGAAAAGACAGTGATGGAGCTTGGCAACCAGCTGGAGGGCAAGTGGGCCGTGCTGGGGACCCTGCTGCAGGAGTACGGGCTGCTGCAGAGGCGGCTGGAGAACTTGGAGAACCTGCTGCGCAACAGGAATTTCTGGATTCTGCGGCTGCCTCCAGGTATTAAGGGAGATATCCCAAAGGTAATACCTTCACTTCTAGTTGTAAAATTGCTAGTGGTGAGGGATAGCCTGGGTCAGTTACTTAGATGTTTTTATTTCTTTATAAAATTTCTTGAAGTCTTAGGTTGAAGGAACCATGAAAGTGTTTTATGTTTATTTGGGAAGCATTTTGTGTTCAACTTAATGCCCATTTAGAGTGTCAAGCTTCACATTGGAAAATTCTTTCCAAATTAAAGTTGTCCATCTGGTAGATGGATTTTTTTTCTTTTTGGTTTCTTCTAACCATTGCCCCTGAGGCCCTTCTTTGTTAACCAATCTGTCAGAATCTTAGCGAGAAAACTAAGTCAAATATCTTTTAAATAAGTCAATTTGACTTTGTTGGCAATTCTAGTGAAAAAGTTAGAGGGAGGATGAGGTAAGGGATATATAAATAGTTAATAGGGTTATTATATATCCTGTTCCGGGACTGGATGTGGTGGCTTACACCTGTAATCCTAGCACTCTGGGCCAAGGCGGATGGATTGTCTGGGCTCATAGGTTGGAGACCAGCTTGACCAGCTTGACTAGCAAGACCTTGTCCCTAAAAATAGTGAGGCGCCATGGGGCAGTGCCTTCGCCTCCAAAGGGTATGGTGCCTGCCCCATAAGCCGGAGGTGGCGGATTCAAACCCAGCCCCAGCCAAAAAAATAAATACTAATAGCGGGGCACCTATGGCAGGTGCTTGTAATCCCAGCTACTCAGAAGGCTGAGGCCAGAGAATCACTTGCACCTAAGAGTTTGAGGTTGCTGTGAGCTATGATGCCAGAGCGCTTTGCCGAGGATGATGACAAAGTGAGACTCTGTCTCAAAAAATAAAATAAACCTGTTCTATAACATCGGTTACAGAAGTATGCTAGGATGAAGGAAATATCCATAAATCAAAAGGAAATATACATTGTTCTAAAACCTTGGAAGACAGCCCTGAGGCCTGCCTATTTGCCTGGGTTCCAAGAATGCCAATTTATTTCCATTCAGCAATTGTTTCTTGAATACTTACTCTATACCCTGAGGGCATAGCAGTGAATACCTAAACTCTGGAGTTTAAATTTTTGTGGGGAAAGAAAGACAATATAAACATACAAAAATACATATAAATGCTTTGATAAAAATAAAACAAAGTGTCATCTGATCTATTTTCATTTGGATGTCAGAGAAGATCTGGTAAAGGAGCTAATACTTAAGTTGAGACTGAAAGGTGGTAGAGGACCCCACTGTGATAAGATCTGAGAAAGAGCTTTCCAAGTAGAAAGAATTTAGGGTTTTTAATCTGCCTTCAGGCCACATGCCAATTTTTGTGAGGAATTTTTTTGCTTATCTGTGGTGTCAGATATCACAAAAAGTATGCACAGATCTTTTTTTGCTAATCAGCTTTCATTAGTGTTTGTGTATTTACTGTGTGTCCAAAGGCAACTCTTTTTTTTTTTTTTTTTTTTTTGAGTCAGAGCCTCAAGCTGTGCCCCTGGGTAGAGTGCCATGGCATTACAGCTCACAGCAACCTCCAACTCCTGGGCTCAAGCGAGTCTCTTGCCTCCGCCTCCCAAGTAGCTGGGACCACATGCACCTGCCACAACACCTGGCTATTTTTTGGTGGCAGCCGTCATTGTTGTTTGGCGGGTCCGGGCTGGGGATTCGAACCCACCACCTTAGGTGTACGTGGCTGGCGCCTTAGCCAGTTGAGCTATAGGCGCCGAGCCCAAAGATAACTCTTAATCTTCCAATTTGCAGCAGAAAAGAAAATGTTGGACACCCCTAGAGTGGCTAGTGCAAAGTCCCTAAGGCATAAAAAGATTTGGACCACTGAAGAAAAGGAAAAAGGCCAGTTAGTTGGTATGTGTGAGTGAATAGGAGCATGACTGGAGCAATAGTAGAGGGTTAGATCCTTGAGGTCAGTGTTTTTCATCCCTGTCTATACCTGAAAATTTTAAATGTCTACCAGGTGCTTTTTCGTGGGAAGGCTGGGCACGGTGGCTCTCACCTGTAATCCTAGCACTGTGGGAGGCCAGGGTGGATGGATTGCATGAGCTCATGAGTTCCAGACGAGCTTAAGCCAGAACGAGACTTCATGTCTAAAAATAGCCAGGTATTGTGGCAGGCATCTGTAGTCCCAACATACTTGGGAGGCTAAAGCAAGAGACTCGCTTAAGCCCAAGAGTTTGAGGTTGCTATGTGCTCTGACACTACAGCACTCTATCAGGGGCAATAAAGTGAGACACTCTCAAAAAAAAAAAAAAAACGATACAATAAAATAAATAAAAGGAAAATTTTCATGGGCATTATAGTTGCAGGCTGTCCATTTGGGGCCCATAAGATGAGAATTAGGCCACCCATTTAGGGAGGGTTTTGAACTGTAGCGGGAAACTGACGCAGACAGAAGACTCCAGGCCCCAGTTGATTAGAGGAAGCGGGTTTATTCGGCTGGGGGTACTCAGAACACCAGCGTGTTTCCCAAAACTGAGCCCCCCGACTCAATCTCTTGCCTCTCTTTTATCCACTTTTCAGGGTGGGAGTGCACGTGAGGGTCATAAGACAGAGAGACATGACATCATCTTCAAGGTCCTGGGCTCAAGGAGGAAGGTCAGATTCGCCTGCGTCCTTGAGACCGGTTGGACCACCTGCCCCAAAGGCAATAGAAACCCAAGGAAGTTACTAGGTTACAATCTAGGCCCCACGTAGGTCAGGGGAGAAACACGCAGACAGCAGAAACGCCTGCGGCTTGGCTGAGGCCTACACCGAGCGGCTAGGATAGATAGATTCTTTTAGTTCTGCTTTTACTTTCTTGCCTCAGAACCTTCCAGCTATTTGGGGTGGCATTTACCCATTTTGGTTTCCCATTTGTAAACCTTCCAGCCTTGTGGTAGGGCATTTGAATCACTGCCTGAGGAGGCATTTGGGGTGGCCTTTGTGCTCTTTGGATCCCCATTTGTTTGATAGGCCATTATTGTGTTAAGGGTCCTCTGTGTTGTCTGTTATTTGTGAGTTTCCTTGCAACATAAGGAAGATCCATTTCAAAGTTTCTTGGAAAAAATTTTGGAAGGAGAATGATATTCTGTTATATGAAAGTTCCCTTTTGATCAAAAGGCTGTGGCATTTTAGATTATTCGTATTGAGCATTCTCTATATTGTTTGTGTTTGTGAATTTTTGTACCACTTACCTAGTAAGTTTTTGTATTGTGATACTACTTGTGAGGGAAAATGGTGGTGGTTGGTACCACTGGTGTGGAGTGTGAGGAAAAGTGGTGGTTGATGGTCTTTGGTTTATTCTGAGAGATAAATGAGCTTTCACTGGGAAATAAATACTTTAAAATGGGAAAGAAATCCTTTGAAAATGAAGGAAAACAAGGAGAATGATCCCCTCCTGGTCTATGGTGGTGTCTCTACTTGTAAGTATTAAATCAATGACATGCTAGGTTTTCTAGAATGGCCAATTTTTTGTGCACACACAGTTTTCACTAAAGGGAAAATTATATCAAGAAAAATTTAGAGCTCAAATTTTTTAACTACCACTACAGAGTTAAAATGTTGAGTCTCAAGCTCCCTGTTTGAGGTGTATTCATGTTTAAGCTTTTGTTTGATATAAACTCATTGTTTATGGTTTTAAGAAAACCAGTTATGGTTTGGCGCCCATAGTGCTAGCCACATACACTGAGAGTGGTGGGTTTGAGCCCAGCCCAGGCCAGCTAAATAACATTGTCAACTGCAACAAAAAAATAGCTAGGCATTGTGGAGGGCACCTGTAGTCCCAGCTACTTGGGAGGCTGAGGGAAGAGAATCGCTTAAGCCTGAGACTGTGCGGCTTGACGCCTGTGGCTCAAGTGGCTAAGGCACCAGCCATATACACCTAAGGTGGCTGGTTTGAATCCAGCCTGGGCCCGCCAAACAACAGTGACGGCTGCAACCAAAAAATAGCCAGGCGTTGTGGCAGGCACCTGTGGTCCCAGCTACTTGGGAGGCGGAGGCAGGAGACTCACTTGAGCCCAGGAGTTGGAGGTTGCTGTGAGCTGTGATGCCATAGCATTCTACCAGGGGGACAGCTTTAGACTCTATCTCAAAAAAAAAAAAAAAGAATAAAAAAGCCCCAGACGGTAAGGCTGCTGTGAGCTGTGACATCACGTGCTCTACCGAGGGTGACACAGTGAGACTCTGTCTCAAAAAAAAAATTTTTTTTTTGGTAAATTGCTGTTTGTCTATACATACCCCATATGTCCTCTATGTTGGTCCTCTATGCTACCTCCATTTAGAATGTCTTTAACATCCTTAAAGGGCAGTTCAAAGTCACTGCTCATAAAGGCTTCCCTGGTGTCCCATATATAAAATAATTGTCCTCTGCCTTTCTGTGCTACTTAGCGTGGGGTGCATATGGCGTTGTTCTGGATTCCTGTTGTATACTGAAGGGAAACTGTCATAATGTCCAGAACCTTTGATGTCTTGCAAATGAAGGAGGAGGGTGTCCTCAGATTCCATGTACCAGGAACCCACTTAGGTGGCACTAGCCTTGACTTCCAAATGGACCAGTACATGTACAAAAGGAACAACAATGGCATCTACATCGTAAGTCTGAAATGGATCTGGGAGAAGCTTCGGTTGGCAGCCTATGCCATTGATAACCCTGCTGATGTCAGTGTCATATCCTGGAATACTGGCCAGTAAGCTATGTTGCCAGCGAGCTATTTGTTGCTGCCCCTGGAGCCACTCCTATTCCTGGCAGTGTCACTCCTGGAACCTTCACTGACCAAATCTAGACAGCGTTCTGGGAGCCACGTCTTCTGGTGGATACTGATCCCAGGGTTGACCACCAGTCTCTGACAGAGGTGTCTCTGTGTTAACCTACCTGCCACTACTCTGTGTGACATAGGTACCTCTGTGTACGTGGACACCACCACCCCATGCAACGTGGGGGCTCACTCAGGAAGGCTGACATAGATGCTGGCCTAGGAAATCCTCTGCATGTGCAGTACCATCTCCCATGAATACTCATGGGAGGTCGGTCATGCCTGATCTCTTCTTCTACAGAGATCTAGAAGAGATCGAAAAGGATTGTCAGCAGGCTAACACTGAGAAAGCTGTGACCAAGGAGGAAGTTGAGGGTGAACGGACTGCTCTAGCTCCTGGGTGCTCTGCTACTCAGCCTGAGGTTGCAGACTGGTCTGAAGGCTGTAGGTGCCCTCTGTGCCTTCGCAGCAGGTCCCCACTAAACACGGGAGTGCTCAGCCTGCCATGGAGACTGGTCTGCAGGTCCCCTTGCTCAGGCCACTGAATGAGCAGGATCAACCACTGTGTGGTCTTCAGCTGTTCCTCCACAAGCACTTAATCAAGATCAAAATAGATCGATGGAGAATAAACATCCATTTCTAAAGAATTTTAATAAAATGAATTATTCTTTGAAGTCTTTTTTTTTGGGTGTGTGTGTGACAGAGTCTTACTATGTTTGCCTTCGGTAGAGTGCTGTGGTATCATAACTCACAGCAACCTCCAACTCTTAGGCCTAACCGATTCTCTTGCCTCAGCCTCCCAACTAGTTGGGACTATAGGCGCCTGCCACAATGCCTTGCTATTTTTTTTGTTTTTGTTTTTGTTTTAATACTTACCACTATACAAATGAGGATGGCTATTTTTTTTTTGTTGCAATTGTCACTGTTAATTTTAGCTGTTCTGGGCCGGGTTCAGACTTGCCAGCCTTGGTGAAAGTGGCTAGTGCCCTACCCACTGAGCTAAGGGCCCTAAATGTATTAAAAAATATTTTTATTTCCCCAGAACAAAACCTTAACTTACTGTAACTTACTTTATAAACTTTAATTTTTTTTTTTTTTTTGTGAGACAGAGTTTCACTTTGTTGCCCTTGGTAGAGTGCTGTGGCATCATAGCTCACAGCAACCTCAAACTCGTGGGCTTAAGTGATTCTCTTTCCTCAGCTTCCCAAGTATCTGGGACTACCCACCACAACACCTGGCTATTTTTTGTTGCAGTTGTCCTTGTTGTTTAGTTGGCCAGGGCTGGGTTCGAACCTACCAGCCTAGATGTATGTGGCTGGCACCGTAACCACTGTGCTATGGGAGCCAAGCTAACTTTAAATATTTTAAAACCTTTTTGACATTTTTTTTTTTTTTTTTGACAGAGTTCTTACTACATCACCCTTGGTAGGGTACGGTGATGTCACAGCTCATAGCAGCCTCCAACTCTTGGGCTTAAGCGATTCTCTTGCCTCAGCCTCTCAAGTACCTGGGACTACAAGCGTCCTCCACAACGCCTGTTTTGTTGTTGTTGTTGTTGTTGTTGTTTTTGTGGTTTTTGGCCAGTGCTGGGTTTGAACCCCCCACCTCTGGCATGTGGGGCTAGTGCCCTGCTCCTTTGAGCCACAGGCGCTGCCCACTTGGCTATTTTTTGGTTGTAGTCGTAATTGCTATTTGGCAGGCCCGGGCTGGGTTTGATATATGTGACGGGCACCCTAACCACTGAGCTACAGATGCCAAGCCACTTTTTGACTTTTTTATAACAACACTTAGATTAAAACAAATACACGGCTCAGTGCTATAGCTCGGTGAGTAGGGTGCCAGCCACATACATGGAGGCTCGTGAGTTTGAGCCTACCCCAGGCCTACTAAACAACAATGACAACGGTAACCAAAAAAAAAAAAAAATAGCTGGGCGTTGTGGCATGCGCCTATAGTCCCAGTTACTCAGGAGGCTGAAGCAAGAAAACCACTTAATCCCAAGAGTTTGAGGTTGCTGTGAGCTGTAACGCCACAGCACTCTACTGAGGGTAACATAGTGAGACTCTGTCTCAAAAAAAAAAAAAGAAAAAAACCACAAATACACTGTACAGCTATACAAAAGGATTTTATTTATTTAAATCCTTATTTTACAAGCTTTTTCCTATTTTTTGTTGTTTTTTTTACATTTTTTTAAAGTTTTTAAACTTCATTGTGAGCCAGGCAGGTGACTTGTACCTGTAATCCTAGCCATTCAGGAGGCTGAGATAGGAGATTACTTGCCTAGAGTTTGATATAGCGAGACCATGTCTCAACAACAAGAAGAAACTTCATAGAAACATGCACATGTTAAGCCTGGGCCTACATGGGGTCCAGATAATCAATACCACTGTCTTTTACCTCCATATCTTGTCCCACTGGAAGGACATCAGAGGCAATAGCAGGCACAGAACTGTCATCTCAGATAACAATGCCTCTGGATATCTCTTGAAGGACCTGCTTGAGGCTATTTTAGAGTTAACTTTTTTTTTTAATAATTAGGAATATACTCTAATGATAAGAATTACAGTTAACATATAAACCAATAACATAGTCATTATCAAGTATATATACTATGCACAATTGTGTGTACTGTAGTTTTATATAACTGGCAGTGTTGTAGATTTTACACCAGCATCACCACAAATGTGTGAGTAATGTGTTATGCTAGGACATCACTAGGTAGTAGGAATTTTTCAGCTGCATTATAGTTTTTTGGCGAGGGGGAGAGGGAGACAGTCTTACTCTGTCGCCCTGGCATCATCATAGCTCATTGCAACCCTGCACTCTTGGGCTCCAATGATCCTCCTGCCTCAAGCCTCCCGAGTAGCTGGGACTACAGGTGCCTGCCACTATACCTGGCTAGTTATTCTATTTTTGGTAGAGTTGGGGGGGGGTCTCGCTCTTTCTCAGTCTGGTCTCAAATTCCTAAGCTCAAGCAATCCACCCACCTTGGCCTCCAAGAGTCCTAGGATTACAGACCTGAGCAACCTTATAGTTTTAATATCTTACAACACAAACACATTATACAGCTATACAAATATTTTCTTTGTTCATATTCTTGTTTTGTAGGATTTTTAGATTTTTTTGTTTTGTTACTTTTAAAGTTACCATGAGTCAAGCATGGTGGCTTGTACCTGTAATCTCAGTATACTCATTAGCTTGAGGTGGGAGGACTGCTTAAGGCTAGGCCTTGAGATCAGCCTGGATGATGTAGTAAGACTCTGTCTCAAACAAACAAACAAACAAACAAACTATTAAACAGTAAAACACAAATGTACACATTAGCCGAGGCCTACATAGAGTTCAGGTAGTCAATATTTATCTGTGGTATATATAGTCTGTCCTCGACTGAAACATCATTATGCCACAAATGGCTATAAATTAATTACAAGGAGGCTCTTGATCTCCTATTGTCCTTTTTCTAAGGCATCTTTTTTTATTTTATGGCTGTATTAGCCATAAACGTGTGAGAAGCACTCATATTTATTAAAGAAAAATTTTTTCTTTTTAAATTCTGTTCCTTAATTATTTCTGGAATTCTTATTGTTTTTTTTCCCTCATTTTATTTTAGTTTTTCATGTTCATATCACAGGCTGTCTCTAAATGGTGGATAATTAACAGTCTATATTTAAGCATAAAACTATAGGCTTGGCACCGTAGCTCAGTGAGTAGGGTGCCAGCCACATACAGTGAGGCTGGCAGGTTTGAGCCCGGCCCAGGTGTGCTAAATAACAATGATAACTTCAACCAAAAGAAAAAAAAAATAGCCCGGTGTTGTGGTGAGTGCCTGTAGTCCCAGCTACTCAGGAGGCTGAGGCAAAGAGAATCACTTTAGCTCGAGAGTTTGAGGTTGCTGTGATCTGTGACACCATGGCACTCTACCAAGGGCCACCTAGTGAGTCTCTCAAAAAAAAAAAAAAAAGAATAAAACTGTTATCTCAGCACTTTGGGAGGCCAAGGAGGGAGGATTGCTTGAGGCCAGGAGTTTGAGGCATGGACAATATAGCAAGGCCCTGTCTCTACAAAAAAAAAGAAAAAATTTTTTTTATTGTTGGGGATTCATTGAGGGTACAAGAAACCAGGTTACACTGATCGCATTTATTAGGTAAAGTCCCTCTTACAAACATGTCTTGCCCCTAAAAAGTATGGCACACAACAAGACCCCACACCCCTCCCTCCTTCCCACTATCTGCTCTTCCTTTCCCCACCCTTCCCTCCTTTCTCTCTCTGCTCTCCCCTTCTCCACGCCCACCATGTCATTAACTGTCATTAATTGTCCTCATATCAAAATTGAGTACATAGGATTCATACTTCTCCATTCTTGTGATGCTTTACTAAGAATAATGTGTTCCACTTCCATCCATGTTAATACAAAGGCTGTAAAGTCTTCAATTTTTTTAATGGCTGAATAGTATTCCATGGTATAGATATAACACAGCTTGTTAATCCATTCCTGGGTTGTTGGGCATTTAGGCTGTTTCCACATTTTGGCGATTGTAAATGGAGCTGCAATAAACAGTCTAGTGCAAGTGTCCTTATGATAAAAGGATTTTTTTCTTTCTGGGTAGATGCCCAGTAATGGGATTGCAGGATCAAATGGAAGGTCTAGCTTGAGTTTTTTGAAGGTTCTCCATATTTCCTTCCAAAACGGTTGTATTAGTTTGCAGTCCCACCAGCAGTGTAAAAGTGTTCCCTTCTTTCCACATCCATGCCAGCATCTGCAGTTTTGAGATTTTGTGATGTGGGCCATTCTCGCTGGGGTTAGATGGTATCTCAGGGTGGTTTTGATTTGCATTTCTCTAATAATTAGGGATGATGAGCATTTTTTCATATGTTAGCCATTTGTCTGTCTTCTTTAGAGGTTCTATTCATGTCTCTTGCCTATTGACATATGGGATTGTTGGCTTTTTTCATGTATATTAATTTGAGTTCTGTATACATCCTAGTTATTAAGCTTTTGTCTGATTCAAAATATGCAAATATCCTTTCCCATTGTGTAGGTTGTCTATCCGCTTTGGTTGTTGTCTCCTTAGCTATACAGAAGCTTTTTAGTTTAATTAAGTCCCATTTGTTTATTTGGTTGTTATTGCAATTGCCATGGCAGTCTTCTTCATAAAGTCTTTCCCCAGGCCCATATCTTCCAGTGTTTTTCCTATGCTGTATTTGAGGATATTTATCGTTTCATGCCTTAAATTTAAGTCCTTTATCTGTCTTGAATCAATTTTTGTGAGCAGAGAGAGGTACGGGTTTTTGCATGTGGATATCTAGTTCTCCCGGCACCATTTATTGAATAGGGAGTCTTTCCCCCAGTGTATGTTCTTGTTTGGTTTATCCAAGATTAGATAGTGTAAGTTGTTAGGTTCATTTCCTGGGTTTCTGTTCCATTCCAAATGTCTATGTCTCTATTTTTTTGCTAGTACCATGCTGTCTTGACCACTGTAGGCTTACAGTACCGCCTAAAACCTGGTATGCTGATGCCCCTGGCTTTATTTTTATTACTAAGAACTGCCTTAACTATACGTTTTTTTTTCTGGTTCCATACAAAACACAGAATCCTTTTTTCCAAGCCTTGAAAGTACAATGTTGGTACATTAAGAGGTATGTGGTTTAATCACAAGATTGCTTTCGGAATTATAAACATTTTAGCAATGTTGATTCTTCCCAGCCATGAGGGTGGTATGTTCTTCCATTTGTTAATGTCCTCTGCTATTTCCTTTCTCCGGGTTTCATAATTTTCTTTATAGATTTCTTTCACCTCTTTTGTTAGGTATATTCCTAACTATTTCATTTTCTTTGAAACTATGGTAAAGGGAGTCGTGTCCTTAATTACCGTGTTTCCCCACAGAAAATAAGGCACTGTCTTATATTTATTTTTTCTCAAGAAGACACACTAGGGCTTATTTTCAGGGGATGTCTTATTTTTATTAAGTATAATACAACAATCTACATTTATTCAAATACAATTAAGGCGTGTTCTTCTGGAACCAGACAGGGGAAGCTTACCTTGTTGGTTGGGCTGGTGCTAGTGATGCGTGAACTCCTTTCTCCTAGCTGTTGCATATGCGCAATAGGATGCCTGTGACCGCAGTTACCACATGCACACCCATGTAAGTGCAAACAGCTCAGAGAAAGGAGCTGTGACAGATAAAAGGTATTCCAGTCTTCCTTACCACTCTGTGCCAACATGCATAGCCACACCCATCACTAGGTCTTATTATCAGGATAGGGCTTATATTTAACAGATGCATAAAAATCCTGCTAGGGCTTATTTTTTGGGTAGGTCTTGTTATCAGGGAAACACAGTAGCATCTCATCTTGGCTGTTATTGGTGTATGCAAAGGCTACTGACTTGTGAACGTTGATTTTATATCCTGAGACATTAATGTGTTTTTTGATGACTTCCAGGAGTCTTGTGGTTGAGTCTTTGGGCTTCTCTTAAGTATAAGATCATATTATCAGCAAAGAGGGAGCGTTTGACCTCCCCTACTCCCATTTGGATGCCCTTTATTTCCTTGTCTTGCCTAATTGTATCTGCTAGAACTTCCAGCACTATATTGAATAGTAATGATGACAGAGGACAACCTTGTTTGTTTCCACATTTAAGTGGAAAAGCTTTCAGTTTAGCTCCATTCAGTAAGATATTAGCTGTGTGTTTGTCATAAATAGCTGCAATCAGTTTAAGAAATGTGCCACCTATGCCTATACTCTTCAGTGTTCTAATTAGGAAAGGATGCTGGATTTTATCAAATTCTTTTTCTGCATCTATTGAGAGAATCATATGGTCTTTGTTTTTGCTTCTGTTGATACGGTGAATAACATTTATGGACTTGCGTATATTAAACCAACCTTATATCCCTGGGATAAAACCTACCTGATCATGATGTATGACTTTTTTGGTGATAAGCTGTAATCTATTGGTTAGGATTTTGTTGAGGATTTTTTGCATCTATATTCATTAATGAAATTGGTCTGAATTTCTCCTCTTTAGTTGGGTATTTTCCTGATTTTGGTATCAGGGTGATGTTTACTTCCCAGAATGCATTGGGGAAGATTCCTTCCTCCTCAATTTTATGGAATAATTTCTGCAGTATGGGAATAAGCTCTTCTTTGAAGGTTTGATAGAATTCTGGTGTGAAGCCATCTGGACCAGGGCATTTTTTTGTTGGAAGATTTTTTATTGTTTCTCTGATCTCAGTGCTTGAAATTGGTCTGTTCAGGAGCTTTATTTCTTCCTGGCTAAGTCAAGGGAGAGGGTCTGATTCCAAATATTGATCCATTTCCTTCACATTGTTAAATTTCTGGGCATAGAGTTTCTGGTAGTATTCAGAGCTGATCTCTTATATCTCTGTGGCATCAGTTATTATTTCTCCTTTATCATTTCTGATTGAGTTTACTAGAGATTTTACTTTTCTATTTCTAGTTAGTCTGGCCAAAGGTTTATCTATTTTATTTATTTTTTCAAAAAACCACCTCCTTGTTTCATTAATTTTCTGAATGATTCTTTTGTTTTCAATTTCATTGATCTCTAGTTTAATTTTGGATATTTCTTTTCTTCTGCTGGGTTTAGGCTTAGATTGTTCTTCTTTTTCCAATTCCATTAGATGACTTGTGAGTTTGTTGATGCACTCTCTGTTTTTCAAATGTAGGTATCTAAAGCGATAAATTTTCCTCTCAAAACTGCTTTTGCAGGGCTGTGCCTGTGGCTCAAAGGAGTGGGGCGCCAGCCTCATATACTGGAGGTGGTGGATTCAAACCCAGCCCAGGCCAAAACCAAAAACAAACACAAAGAAACTGCTATTTCAGTATCCCACAAGTTTTGGTGGCTTGTGTCTTCATTGTTGTTATGCTGAAGGATGTTAATGATTTCCTCTTTTATTTCTTCCTGCACTAACTGTCATTCAACAAAAGGTTATTTAATTTCCATGCCTTTGTGTGAGGTTGAACGTTTTTTGTTGGAGTTGAGTTCCACCTTTAGTGCCTTGTGGTCTGAGAAGATACAAGGTAAAATTTCAATTCTTTTGATTCCATTGAGGTTTGTTTTGTGTCCTAGGATATGATCAATTTTGGAGAATGTTCCATGGGTCAATGAGAAGAATGTATATTCTTTATCTTTGCGATGGAGTGTTCTATATGCGTCTATCAAGCACAGTTGTTCTAGGATCTCATTTAAGTCCCTTATATCTTTGTTGAATTTCTGTTTAGAGGATCTGTCCAGCTCTGTAAGAGGAGTGTTAAAGTCCCCTGTTGTTATATAGGAAATCATATTGCTCAGACTAAGTAAAGTCTGTTTCAAGAATCTGGGAGCATTTAAATTGGGTGCATAAATATTTAGAATTGAAATGTCTTCTTGTTGTATTTTTCCCTTGACCAATATAAAGTGACCATCTTTGTCTCTTTTGACTTTAGTTGCTTTAAATCCACATGTATCTGAAAATAAGATTGCAATTCCTCTTTTCTTCTGAATTCTGTTTGTCTGAAAAATTGTCTTCCAACCCTTAACTTGGAGTTGTTTGTTTATTTATTTTTTGAGAGAGAGCTTCAAGCTGTCACCCTGGGTAGAGAGCTGTGGCATCACAGTTCACAGCAACCTCCAACTCCTGGGCTCAAGTGATTCTCCTGCCTTTGCCTCCCAAGTAGCTGGGACTACAGGCGCCCGCCACAGTGCCCGGCTATTTTTTGGTTACAGCCATCATTGTTGTTTGATGGGCCAGGGCGAGATTTGAACCTGCCAGCTCAGGTGTATATGGCTGGCGCTGCCTTAGCCGCTTGAGTCACAGGTGCCAAGTCTTAACTTGGAATTTTAATTTGTCTTTTCAAGCTAGATGTGTTTTCCTGCAGACAGCAAATGGATGGCTTGTGTGTTTTAATCCAGTCAGCCATCTGTGCCTCTTCAGTGGGGGATTCAAGTCATTAATATTTATTGAGATAATTGATAAGTGTGGTAGTGTTCTATTCATCTTATTTTGTGAGAATCCATTGCTTAGTTTTATCTTTTGCATCAGTATGGAAGTTAGATTCTGTCCTGTGTTTCTAAGTTCTTATTTTGCTGTTGATCCATTGTGATGGTCAGTGTGTAGAATGGGTTGAAGTATTTCCTGTAAAGCTGGTCTTGTTGTGGTGAATTTCCTCAGTGTTTGTATATCAGTAAATGATTTGATTTTTCCATCAATTTTAAAGCTTAGCATAACAGGATATAGAATTCTGGGCTGGAAATTGTTCTGTTTAAGTAGAATAAAGGTAGATGACCGTTGTCTTCTTGCCTGGAAAGTTTCATTAGAGAAGTCTGCAGTCACCCTGATGATTTGCCCCTTTAGGTCAACTGGCGCTTATTCCTGGCAGCCTGAAGAATCTTTTCTTTTGTCTTGACTTTGGACAGGTTCATCACAATGTGTCTTGGAGAAGCTCTGTTAGAGTTGAGGTGATCTGGGGTCTGATATCCCTCTGAAAGGAGTGTGTCAGAATCTTTGGTGATATTTGGGAAATTTTCATTTATAATATTCTCTAGTATGGCTTCTGTTACCCTGGGGCATTCTTCTTCCCCTTCTGGGATACCTATAACTCATATGTTTGAACGCTTTGTAATGTCCTATAATTCTGTCAGCAAACGTTCTACTTTCTCTCTTCTTTTCTGCCTCTTAAACTATGTGAGCTATCTCAAGAGCTTTGTCCTCTACCTCTGAGATTCTTTCTTCTCCATGGTCTTATGGATAATGTTGCTGATACTTTCTATTGCATCTTTAAGTTCCCTAATTGACTGCTTCACTTCCGTCAGCTCTGCTATATCCTTTCTATATTCTTCACATCATTCATCTCTTATTTGATTCTATTTTTGGATTTCCTTTTTGTTATTTTCCATTTTATCAGCAGTTTCCTTCCTTGTTTCCATCATTTCCTTCATTGTTTTCATCATCTGTATTCTAAATTCCCTTACTGTCATTTCTAACATTTCTTTATAGGTAAGATGATCAGATTTTAACATTGGTAAAGTGGGACACCATTGATGGGGGTGGGGTGGGGTGGGGCGGAGGAGGGGTGTGTTCTTGATTAAAAATTTGGTCTATGTATGAAAACAGCACACTGCACCCTATGATTGCATTAATATAGTTATGCTATAAGAAATAAAAAAAATTTGAAAAATTTGGTCTATATGGAGCAACAAAAATTTTCATAGACCGTAAAAATAGTATTGTGATTTTAAAAAAAATGTTCAATATATGTACAATTTACAAACATAATACATTAAAAAAAAATTATGTATAGGGCAGCACCTGTGGCTCAAAGGAATAGGGCACTGGTCCACCTGAACGACCTTGCCCAGCCGGGGAGTAGGGAGTTTACATTAGCCTTTTCATTTCCAAATGAAGTTACATTAACCTCTTTATTCCCAAGTGGAGTTACATTAACCTTTTCAGCAGCCGCCTCGTTGTCCCACCCTTCCCTAGATTGTTGTGCATTCTTTCCAAAAATTGGGACTTTTTAAAAATGCCGGGGGATCCAGGACAAATTGTTAAAAATTGGAACTGTCCCGCCAAAAAGTGGGACATCCGGTCACCTTATTTATAGGTGGAATCCTCTGCAGTAGCTACCTCACAATCCCTTGGGAGGGGGGTTGCTCTGGACTGGTTTTTCATGTTGCCAGGATTTTTCTGCTGATTCTTTCTCATGAGTGATTTCTTTTATCTGTTTCCTTGCCCTAATTTTCTTTCACTTCCTCTTACTCTTTTAGTTATCATGTCTCTGGACTAGGGTTCCAATGATTCCCAGTGTGCCAAAACCGATCTCACTCTATGCCCCTGAGGGTCAAGTCTGTAAGGCGTCTCAGTCCCTGCCTTTAGGCTGCTCAGTCACTAGATTACTCGCTCCGCCCAGTCCTTGCTCTGGGACCCTGAGGGCACAGCTTGCCAGGGCAGTTCTCCCACAATGGCTCCATGCAGCCCACAGCCAAACATTATTAGCTCTGTCTGACTCAGCAGCTCAGTCTGGGGCCCTAGACAAGGCTTAAAGTCCTTCACACTTTCGCCCAAGTTCTCCCAAGGTAGTTCAACTGAGTGCCAAGTCCAAAAAACCCAAAACAGCTCACAGGTAAGGCCTTTCCAGTTTGCAGTCTCACTGTTGCTGTACTTACAGCTGCCAGCGAGATTAGACCGAACACACACACACAAGCACTTGCGAGTTCCCCACTGCTTTTATCCTCCTCATGGGGTTCAGAAGTCTCTTGCTGACTCCCTGTGTCCCAAAAGGGATGTTTCTGGGCAGATCCCACCAGTCAGAGATGCCTGGAGTCTTGTCTCCCCAGACTCACTGTGCCCAGTTGCAAGGAAGATATTACTTGGCTGCCATCTTGCTCCTACCCTGATACTTCTTTTTTATCTACAAAAAATTTTTATAAGTTTAAAAAGAAAACTGTGGAATGCTGCCAGGTGGGAGGAAGAAGAGTCAGCCATTATAATGTCACTAAACTAGTCACTAAACTCCAGAATGAGGACAGCTTTTTGTTAGGTGGTAGTGTTCATACTGGGTGGTTTGATTTGCCAGACACTTCTTGTATTTTGTCACAGACAAACTTTCCAATAGCTTTAGGCCAATCTATATTAAGAAGTGGGGGCAATTCTTTTTCGTATATGGCCATGTACAGAATGTACATGAAACCTTGACTCCTAACTACTCAGAACACACAAATATCTCCTAATGTAGTTTTTCAGATTTCCTTGCTAGTATGTTTTGTCTCTTTCTCTTTGGACTAGCTGAAGCCCCATCTCTTCTGGAATCATCCTAGACCCATTACAGCTCTGTTTCTATGGCTTATAGTCATATGCCCCTTTGGGCAGAAACCATACATATATATATATATATTTTTTTTTTTTTTTTTTTTTTTTTTTTGAGACAGAATCTCAAGCTGCTGCCCTGGGTAGAGTGCCATGGCATCATAGCTCACAGCAACCTCCAAGTCCTGGGCTTAAGCCATTCTCTTGGCTCAGCTTCCCAAGTAGCTGGGACTACAGGTGCCTGCCACAATGCCCTGCTATTTTTTGGTTGTAGTTGCCATTATTTTTTTAGCTGCCTCAGGCCGGGTTCAACCTGGCCAGCCTTGATGTATGTGCTGGCGCCCTACCCACTAAGCTACGGGTACTGCCTCAGAAACCATATTTTAATAATCTTGGTGCTTATGGAAAACTTTTTTTTTTTTTTTTTTT
>NW_003852448.1:9314410-9315573 GCF_000181295.1 Otolemur garnettii | reverse complement strand
TGTCTCAAAAAAAAAAAAAAAAAAAGTCCATTTCTTTCATAAATTAAAATGTTCAGAGGCTGAGGTAGCAGCATTTAAGGGCTCAAAAAGAGAATTTAGGACTCAGGAAATGTCAAAAGAATACAGGTGTGACAGCTGCCTGAGATGCAGGCTGCTGGTCAGATCTCAACAGTCAGCTAAACTATAGGCTAAATGCTTAGAAAAAGAGCTACCGTCCAGCAGAGAACAAAATAATGAAAACCCTGGCTTGAAACAGTAAATCAGTAGTTATCAGGTTCACATAATCCTCACTCACAGAGTCAAAGAATGACTTGCAGAATTCACAACAAATGCTGAAGGAAATGATGGAAAGGTTAAAACAGGAATGCTGAATTTTAGGAAGTCAGGCTGAAAAAATGCAGCTAGAGGTAGAAGACATTGAAAGAGGAACAGACACAGTGTTTGGAAGAAAAAAGTATATGCTTCATGAATGTATCAGAGACGAAATGTACAATCAAGCTAGAGAGAAATTGCAGTGAGCTGCAGATGCCCAGAAAAAGAGCAAATCTTATGAAAACAAATTGAAGAGATTGCAGGAGAACGTGGCAGTCTTGGAGGCAAATAGAGAAGAATTAGAAACAAAGTCAGGTGTTAAATAGATAAAAAAAATGTTCCATTTGAAGACTATACAAAGCTTAAAAAGAACTAAAGGATGTACAGAGAAGACAATGAATTTTGAAGTTTCATTTTGGTTCCTAATGTGCCTCTAGCATCAATCCTGTTAGTTTTCAGTCACCAACTATGGAATTATCCTTTCCTCCTCACGCACAGCAGAATAGCATCAAAGGGAACTAACTCTTTACCTGGCAAAAGACTAGAAGAACTAAGAACAATACCAAACAAAGGAAACAAATAGAAGAACTAGGGCATGGTTTTATTACTGATCTCCAAGGGCATGGTGTTTTTTTTGTTTGTTTGTTTTTGTTTTTTTTGAGACAGAGCCTCAAGCTGTCACCCTAGGTAGAGTGCCATGGCATCACAGCTCACAGCAACTTCCAACTCCTGGGCTCAGTGATTCTCCTGCCTCTGCCTCCCAAGTAGCTGGGACCACAGGCGCCCGCCACAACACCTGGCTATTTTTTTTGGCTGCAGCCGTCATTGTTGCTTGGAGCACCTGGGCTGGT
>NW_003852448.1:9309151-9314390 GCF_000181295.1 Otolemur garnettii | reverse complement strand
ACAGGCGCCCGCCACAACGCCCAGCTATTTTTTGCTTGCACCCATCATTGTTTGGGGGCCCGGGCTGGATTCGAACCCGCCACCTTAGGTGTATGTGGCTGGCGCCTTAGCCACTTGAACCACAGGCGCCGAGCCGGGCATGGTGTTTTTGGTGAAAAGGTAGTTCAAAAGAGATGACTCAATAAGTTTGATGTTTTTAAATAGTGGCATTTAGATACTTTATTACTGGTTGCCAGAACACTTGAATGTACCCCAAGGAAAAGTACCAGCTACATGCTTGTATTGCCTGAGTGTCAGGATTTTAGGATCATGCTAATGGTAATGCAACATTAAAAGAAACAGTTCCACAGATATTTAGAGTATTTGTTGGCAATGCTTTGAAATGTAAAAAGTAATAAAAGGATCTAATTAGGATGGAAAAGATTTATTGAATGACTGAAATGCAAAGGGAGGGACTAACCCACATGACTGTAATTTTAGGTGCCTGTGGCCTTTGATGATGTCTCCATCTACTTTTCTGCTCCAGAGTGGGAAAAATTAGAAGAATGGCAAAAAGAACTTTACAAGAATATCATGAAGGGCAACTACGAGTCTCTCATCTCCATGGGTGAGGCTGAGTTGGCACCTTTTGAATGAGATCACAGCAGCTCCCAGAGGGCTCACAACAGTCCCTTTTCCTCTTGTGTCCTTATTCTTTCTGTCCTTACTTCAGATTCTGGTTCTGAGGCAAAGATGAACATTTCACACTTGCTTAATAGGAATCATAATTTCTCCTTTTGTCAAAATGTAGGGCAGAGAGTAAAGTTCAAGGTTATGGATGTGCTAGCCGGATGTTGCCATAGGTGTCCTTTACTTAGAAAGGAGCTTGACTTCTCCCCCTTGAGGCACACTGACTCTTAATGACAAGAGCAGATAGGCAGTGCTAACTTGTCACGTGTGCTTTGTCCACACATTACATTTCCTCTTACCTGCTTCCCTGAATAGACATCCATAGTTGGAGGTGGATGCATGGAGAGAAGTGATATGGAATCTAAAATAAATGCCCTGGGACTGTGGACTTCAAAGCTTCAAGTTAGCCTTGATGGTAATTAATTGTCATCCTCATTTTTTTTTCCCACTCTCCCTTTTTTTTCTCCTAGATTATGCTATGAATCAACCTGATGTGTTATCACAGATTCAGCCAGAAGGAGGACAAAACACAGTAGACCAAGCAGGGCCAGAGGAAAGTGAGATTCCCGCAGATCCAAGTGAAGGTAAGTGGGAGAAGAGATTTTCCACACCTCATCTCCCTTTCCTGGTCAGAGAAGGTGGCTCAGAGAAGCAGGGCTTTGGAGCTTCTAGGGGCATTCATTGCTAAAGCATCTAGAGAGACTTTGAATGTATCATCACCTGTATAAATGTACGAGGGTGCTTAGAGATCACCTTGTCTAATGCCTTTGCTCATCAGTACCACACACCTAAGGGTTGTTAATTGTGCTCCCTGACAAAAGTACTGAGACCTAGCTACTTAGAAAAACAAACATGTTCTTAGGTGATAAAGGAAACAGTCACACTCATCTGGAATGAGGGCTTGAGGAAATATGCACATGAACTTCTGTGAGTGTTGAAGAGACTAGGCATCTGCATGGTACTTCCAAGGAGTATGGAACCGGTGGAACCTGAGGACACCCCCTGGGCATCATGGATTCTGTGAGGTCTGGGAAGCCAGCTGTCGTGGACTCTTCCTTACTTTTCTTTTCTGGTTTTTTTTTTTGAGACAGAGTCTCACTATGTCACCCTCTGTAGAGTGCTGTAGTGTCACAGCTCACAGCAACCTCAAACTGTTGGGTTAAGTGATTCTCTTGCCTCATCCTCCCTAGTAGTTGGGACTACAGGTGCCCGCCACAATGCCTGGCTATTTTTTTGGTTGTAGTTGTCATTGCTGTTTGCCAGGCCCAGGCTGGATACGAACCTGCTAGCTCCAGTGTATGTGGTTAGTGCCCTGGTCGCTGAGGCACAGGCACCAAGCTGACTCTTCCTAACTTTTTGATTGGCAGCTGCTTAATATTCTGGGGAAAGACTGGTAGCCAAAGTCCAGATGACTTCTCTCATGTCCCACCTTAGTTATGAGAAAATTCTCATACACTTTGTTTTTCTTTGTTGGCTAGAAGCTCCCAGAAAATTCATCCTCTAGACATGTCTCTTAGATGAATTTCTCTTACAACTCATTCCTGTCCCATACACTGTTATCTTTTTTCTAACATTTTATGAAAATTTTCAGTTACAAAACTTGAAATAGAAAATAGCAAACACCTAGATATCCAGCACTTAGATTCCACCACTGACATTTTACCATCCTTCCTTACCATGCACATATCCATCAATTTATTATATTTTCAATGTATTTCAAAATCAATAGAGATGTATACATTTCCCCTCTTATTGGTGCGTCATGAATATTATTAACCTAGAGTTCAATAGTTGGGTTTTAGGTGGAAAACTTTTATATATAATGAAATGCTTAAGTCTTTTTTTTTTTTTTTTTTTGAGACAGAGTCTCAAGGTGTCACCCTGGGTAGAGTGCTATGGAGTCACAGCTCACAGCAACCTCAAACTCTTGGGCTTAAGCAGTTCTCTTGCCTTAGCCTCCCAAGTAGCTGGGACTACGGGGGCCCACCACAACACCTGGCTATTTTTTGGTTGTAGTTGTTATCGTTGTTTTGCAGGCCTCGGCTGGATTCGAACCTGCCAGTTCCGGTGTATATGGCTAGCACCCTGGCTGCTTAGCTACAGGCACCAAGCCAAAATGCTTAAGTCTTAATTGTACATTATCTGAGTTTTGAGCAATGTATACATCTGTCGCACATATATATATATATATATATATTTTTTTTTTTTTTTTTTCAAGTTATGGGTGAGGCTTTGTGCTCATAGCTCAGTGGTTGCACCACATACACTGAGGCAGGTGGGTTTGAACCTGGCCCTGGCCTACTAAACAACAATGATAACTGCCACAAAAAAAAAAAAAAATAGCCATATGTTGTGTTGGGCGCCTGTGGTCCCAGGTATTTGGGAGGCTGAGGCAGGAGAATCGCTTAAACCCAAGAGTTTGAAGTTGCTGTGAGCTGTGACGCCACAACATTCTACCAAGGGTGACATAGTGAGACTCTATCTCAAAAAAAAAGTAAAAAAATGTATGGATCATTGCATTTAAGCAATATAACAGGTTGAATGTGATTAATCTGTATGTCATAGATAAAAGTAGTAAGATTAAAATAACACCCATAAAGATGAATGACTTGATTACAGAAAGATTCATTATGGGGAGTGTCTCTTTGGTCTGTATTATTAGTTATCTGCCATACTTCTCAGTGAGTATAGATGACTATATCATTTTCTATTTCAGGATGGGTAAAAAAATTACAAGTAACCAATTTGTTTTTACCTTTTTTTTTTTAATTGGGGATTCATTGAGGGTACGAGAAACCGGGTTACACTGATTACCTTCATTTTTTGTTTTTTGTTTTTTTGAGACAGAGTCTCACTATGTCACCCTCGGTAGAATGTCATGGTGTCACAGCTCAGAGCAACTTCAAACTCTTGACAGCTTAAGCAATTCTCTTGCCTTAGCCTACCAAGTAGCTGGGACTACAGGGCAACTGCCACAGTGCCCAGCTGCTTTTTTGTTGCAGTTGTCATTGTTTAGCAGGACCGGGCTGGGTCTGAACCTGCCAGCCTTATGTGGCCAGCGCTGTAACCAGCGCTGCTATGGGTGCTGGGCCTATTTATGACCATTCTCAAACCAGAAATTGTGGCATTTGTTCAGTCCCTCTTACCTAATCCGTATTCATGTTTTCTCTGTCTCTGGCTTTCTCTAAAGCCTGGTACTTGCATGAACAAATGATTTTACTTTCGTTTTGTGGCTCTTTAAATATCCAGTGTAGGGATTCCTCAGGCTTATGAGGAATATGCTTTGAGTGCCACTGTGGTGACCTTGCAGGTAGTTGCCCCATTATCATCAAATCAGTCAGTGTCTATATCAGCCCATCCTCGTACTCAGGTCCTGGTCCTTTAGCTCACTCCCACCCAGTATCTACAGTATACACTTGAACCACTCTCACCCAAGGGTAGTAGACACCAAAGTGTTTTATGCATCCTATGATAGCAGTGGTAAGAACCAGTTATGTAATAAGTATTTACTTTGTTGTATTGCTCTAGTTAATGATAATGGTTAGATAAACGTTTAGACTTTTTTTGAGACAGAGCCTTAAGCTGTCACCGTGTTTCTGTGGCGTCACAGCTCATAGAAACTTCACACTCCTGGGCTTAAGCGATTCTTTTTTTTTTTTTTTTAAGGAAAAAATTTACTATGAAATTTCAAGATTTATATCATGATAAACAATAAAATTTACAAAATGAGAACTCTATCTTTTCTATTTTGACTTATCCTGCCATCTCATCTCATCCTTTTCTACAGCTTTCTCCTGCCTTGATAAGTTTCATTGACAGATTCCCATCTCTCAGGTGGTATAGAAAGTTTTCTCCTGTAGGAGCTCAGATGGTTACTATTAATTGTCATTTAAGACTAGTAGGTGCAGTAGTGAGAAGGGAAATAGTAACAAGGCATTCTCCCATCCAAGTACTAACCAGGCCCGACCCTGCTTAGCTTCTGAGATCAGACGAGATCCGGCGCGTTCAGGGTGGTATGGCCGTAGACAGTAACAAGGCATTCTAATTGACTGAACAATAATTGAAATACTACTACCTTCAGAGCAGTCTATTTTTTAAAAATTTACCCAACACCAAGACAAAATAATTCATGAATTTTAAAGCACCCTTATTCATACTGACCTAGAAATTATATAAACGTATAACTGATATTCATCTTCCTTTAGCTACAACATTCCTAATGCAAACTGAAATTTCCAAATTAGACTGAAATTTAAAATATGTAAGAACAGACTATCCTGCTTTTGGTGTGAGACTCTGACTCAGCAATACCATAAAATGTAGCAAACACAAAATATGATCAAAAACACTGTTCTCTGTTAAAATATGTACTTATTTATGTTTTATCTTTATTTTTTATTCTTAATAAAATTTTCATTTATCTAATTTTTCCCATTATATTTTGTAAAAAAATTTTTAAAAACGTGACCTTGGCTCGGCGCCTATAGCTCAACCGGCTAAGGCGCCAGCCACGTATACCTAAGGTGGCGGGTTCGAATCCCCAGCCCGGACCCACCAAACAACAATGACG
>NW_003852448.1:9287978-9308259 GCF_000181295.1 Otolemur garnettii | reverse complement strand
CTTGAGCCCAGGAGCTGGAGGTTGCTGTGAGCTGTGATGCCACAGCACTCTACCTAGAGGGACAGCTTGAGGCTCTGTCTCAAAAAAATAAAAAATAAATTAAAAAAAAAGAGAGAGTATACAAGAAATAGACTTCCTAAATTCTTTTACTATCAAGAAATGTTTTTATTTTACCCTGAAAATTAAATGCCAGTTTGGCTGGATATAGAATTCTAGGTTTAAAGCCTTTATACTGGAGGACTTTTTACTTATAGCATCTGGGGTGTCCAGTGATTAATCTGCCGTCAGTCTATTCTTGTCCTGCAGTAGGTTATTTCTTTCCTCTCTCTGAAAGCCCTTAAGATTTTCTCTTTATCACTAGAATTGCAAAATTTTACCAAGATGTGTCTAGGAGTGAGTTTCCTCTTATCAGTCTTACTGGGTATTCAGTAAGCACTGACATTCTCAAGAATCAACTCTTTCTTTAACTTTGGAAAGTTTTCGTCAATTATTTCCTTAAGGCTATCCTCTGTATCATTCTCATTGCTATTCTTTTCTGGAATTCCTATAAACAAATGTTAGAGCTTATGGATCTGTCCTCTATATCTCTTAATCTCTCTTTACTTATTATCTGTTTTGTCATTTGTATGGTATCCTGAGAGAACTCCTCAATTTTATCTTCTAGAGTGTTCAGTCTTTCTTCAAGTACATCTATCCTGCTTTTCAGATCATCTATTGAACTTTTAATATTTGAGACTTCTGAGTGGTAATTTTTAGTATTTCTAACCTCCTCTTGCATCTCTCTGATGCTATTAATCACACTTCTAAAGTTTTCTTCTGCTTCCCATATTAAGTCTACTTTTTTGGATGTTAGTTTTTCTGTTTGCAGAAATTCATAAATCTCATTCTCTGTTTTCCTAAAATTTTTGGTGACTCTTGATGTGGAACCCAAATTAGCACATGAACATTTCTTATAGGTTTTGTCTACCATCTGATGTTCACTGATTTTTCCTTTTTAGATTCCCAAACCAAACAACTAGAAGAAATTTAAGTCCTGCTGAGTCCCCTTTTTTCTCATCCAGGACTGTAGTCCGTATACCTTTCCTATCTCAGAGACATTTCCTTCCTCTTCTTCCTCCTCTGGCTCAGAATCTTTCTCCACATCAACCAGAATAATATCTACACCATCACCAGTTATTTCCTCAACTCCATGCTTTGCATCTACCACAGTGTGACCCTGAAAAGGTGAGTCCTGGTCCTCACGTAACAGTGAAGTCTCATCCTTCCCCTCCTCTTCCAAACGTGAGGCCTCTTCTTCATCCTCCTCCTCCTCTTCCTCCAACCCTGAGCCCTCTTCTTCCACCCCGACACCTCTTCATACTCTTCTACCTCTGAAGCCTCTTCATCCTCCAACAGGCCAGTTTCTTTTTCCTTCCACTCTCTTTGGAATCTGGAGAGTCCTCCAGATTCTCTAAGTTTTTCACATCCTCTGGCTTAGCAGTTTCTACGTCTTTACTCCATAGAAAGCTCGAGCCATCACTGGTTGCTCATCCAGCTCCATGCTTTGCGTCTATTAGAGTTTAACCCACATCTGTGCCGTCACTGGGAAGAGGGGTCTTCTGCAGAGCAGGACTGTAGATCTGTGCCTCAGTGCCTGGGGAGAGGGCAGCCGACTGGGTGGACCAAAAAGGCAACACTGCAGGTGATAGCAGCTATGCAGGGTGAGTGGACTCACGTTCTCATGCTCTGCTTAAGCAATTCTCTTGCCTCAGCCTCCCAAGTAGCTGGGACTACAGGTGCCTGCCACAGGCCTGGATATTTTTTTTTTATTATTACAGCTGTCATTGTTGTTTTAGCTGGCCTGGGCTGGGTTCAAATCCGCCAGCCTCGGTCTATGTGGCTAGCACCCTACGCACTAAGCTTTGGGTGTCGCCTAGAATGTTTAGACTTAGCATTGCCATTTAAGAACAAGAATTAGGTTCTTTGGTTTCTCAAGTTCAATGAAGACATTTTAGCTAGTGGACTGTAGTAATAGTCACTGCTTATATCTCTGGCAAACGGGCCTATTTTTTTTAGCTCTCTGTAGCTTTTATGTTTAATACTGTAACAAAAGACTGGAAAAATTCCAAATGCTCATCAGTCAAGAACTCTTGAATGAACAGTGTCTACACCTACATAGTACAACTGTAAAAAAGAATAAGAAAGATCCCTAGAATATTCTTTTTTTTTTTTTTTGCATTTTTTCGCCGGGACTGTGTTTGAACCCGCCACCTCCAGCATATGGGGCCGGCATCCTACTCCTTTTAGCCACAGGCGCCGCCCTCCCAGAATATTCTTGTTAAGTGAAAAATCAAGATAAAGAATAATTTGTATAGTATGAGATATATGAGATATATGTTAAAGAGGGAAAAAATGACTATGTATACAGACTCCATGCCTGTAGCTCGGCAGCTAGGGCACTAGCCACATACACTGGAGCTGGCAGGTTCAAATAGAGCCCGGACCTGCCAAACAACAATGGCATCTACAACCAAAAAGTAGCCCGGCTTTGTGGTGGGCGCCTGTAGTTCCAGCTATTTGGGAGGCTGAAGCAAGAGAATTGCTTAAGCCCAAGAGTTTAAGGTTGCTGTGAGCTGTGACACAATGGCACTCTACCCAGGGCGACATAGACTGTCTCAAAAATACACACACACATATATATATAATATGCATATGTACAGTAGTTCTCCCTTATCTGAGGTTTCATTTTCCATGTTTTCAGTTACCCAGGTCAACTGTGGTCCAAAAATATTAAAGGGAGGCTGGGCACAGTGACTTATGCCTGTAATCCAAGCATTTTGGGAGGCCAAGAGAGGAGGATTGTTTGAGGTCATGAGTTTGAAGCTAGCCTGGGCAATGTAATGAGACCCCATACCTACAAAATACAGAAAAATTAACCAGGCACAGCAGTGTGTATCTGTGGTCCCAGATACTTGGGAGGCTGAGGCAGGAAGGTCGCTGAAGCCTAAGAGTTGTGGGTTTTTTTGTTTGTTTTGTTTTGTTTTTTGAGACAGAGTCTCACTATGTGACCCTAGGGATAGAGTGCTGTTGCATCACTGCTCACAGCAACCTCAAATTCTTGGGCTTAAGCAATTCTCTTGTCTCAGCTTCCCAAGTAGCTGAGACTACAGGCACTTGCCACAACACCCATTTGTTGCAGTTGTCGTTGTTGTTTGGCAGCCCCAAGCTGGATTAGAACCCGCCAGCTCCGGTGTATGTGGCTGGCACCCCAGCTGCTGAGCTATAGGCGCTGAGCCTGAAGCCTAAGAGTTTAAGGTTTTAGATGATGCCACTGTACTGTAGCTTAAGACCCTGTCTCAAAAAAAAACCCCAAAAGAAATAAAAATGTGAAATGGAAAATGCCAGAAATAATTCATAATTTTTAAATTGCTTTTTCTTTCTTTTCTTTTCTTTTTTTTTTTTTTTTTGAGACAGAGTCTCCCTATGTCACCCTCAGTAGAGTGCTGTGGTGTCAGCTCACAGCAACCTCAAACTCTTGGACTTTAAATGATTATCTTGCCTCAGCCTCCCAAGTAGCTTGGGACAGGTGCCTGCCACAATGCCTCGCTGTTTTTTGTTACAATTGTCTTTGTTGTTTAGCTGGCCCAGCCAGGTTTGAACCCACCTCCCTTGGTGCATGTGGCTGGCACTGTAATCACTGTGCTACAGGCACCAAGTCTAAATTGATTTTCTGAGCAGCGTGATGAAATCTTGCACTATCCTGCTTCTTCCCACCTGGGACTGAGTCATCCCTTTGTCTAGTGAGTCCACACTGTATGCCCTACTTGCCTGTTAGTCACTTAGTAGCCTTCTCTACTGTGGTGGTATAATGGTGCTAATGTGTAAGTAACTCTTTAAGTGAAAGGTGAAACTTTTAAAATATTTTTTAGAAGAAATTTTTTAAGTTAAGGAAGGAAAGTGGTGTGCTGAGGTTGCCAGGATCTACGGTAAGAATAAATGAATCTTCTACCTGTGAAACTGTGAAGAAGGAAAAAGAAATTTGTGTTAGTTTTGTTGTCTCATTCAAACTGTAAAAGTTATGGCCACAGTGTGCGTGTGGTAAGTACTCAGTTAAGATGGAACTGGCATTAAAGACAGGTACAGCAGGCACTGTAGCTCATACCTGTAATCACATTTTGGGAGGCTGAAGCAGGAGGATCACTTGAGGCCAGGAGTTTGAGATTAGCTTGGACAACTTAGTGAGACCCTGTTTCTATAAAAACAGAAATAAAACACGGGGGCAAGTACAGGCATATCTCAGGGATAATGTGGGTTCAGTTTCAGACTACCAGAATAAAGTGGATTATACGAATTTTTTTGTTTCCCACTGTATAAAAGAGGGATGTTTACACAATAGCATTATGTCTTAAAAAATGACATACATTCCTTAATTAAAATACTTTATTGCTGGGGCAGCGCCTGGGGCTCAAAAGGGTAGGGCGCCAGCCCCACATGCCGGAAATGGCGGGTTCAAACCCAGCCCCAGTGAAAAAAAAAAAAAAAAAACTTTATTGCTAAAAAATGCTAATGATCATCTGACCCTTCAGTGAGTCGTGATCTTATTGTTGGTGAAGGTTCCTGCCTTGACGTTGGTGGCTGCTGGCTGCTCAGGGTGCTGGTTGCTAAAGGTTGAGGTGGCTGTGGCAGTTTTAAATATTAGACAGCAGTGAAGTTTGCCACATCTATTGATTCTTACCTTCCCAAAAGATTTCCCTACAGCATGTGATAATCTTGGATTACATTTTACCCACAGTAAATGTCAGAATTGGAGTCTGTCCTCTCAAACCCTGCTGCTGCTTTATCACTTAGGTGGATATGCTAAATCCTTTGTTGTCATTTCAACAATGTTCACAGCACCTTCACCAGGAGTAGATTCCATCTCAAGAAAGCACTTTCTTTGGTCATCCATAACAAGCAACTCATCTGTTCAAGTTGTGTGAAATTGCAGCAATTTAGTAACACATCTTCAGGTTCCACCTTTAATTCTAGTTCCTTTACTTTTTCTACTATATCCGTATCACTTCCTCCTCTGAAGTACCACACCTCTCAAAGTCATCCACGAGGATTGGAATCAACATTCTCCAAACTCCTGTTAATTTTGCCATTTTAACCTCTTCCCATGAATCATGATAGTTCTAATGGCATCGAGAATGGTGAATTCTTTCTAGAAGGTTTTTAACTTACTTTGTCCAGATCCAGCAGAGGGACCATACTATCTATGGCAGATACAGCCTTTTGTAAAATGTATTTCTTTTCTTTTTTGTTTTTTTTTTGAGACGGAGCCTCAAGCTATCCCCCTGGGTAGAGTGCCATGGCATCACACTCACAGCAACCTCCAACTCCTGGGCTGAAGCGAGTCTCCTGCCTCAGCCTCCCAAGTAGCTGGGACTACAGGCGCCCGCCACAACGCCTGGCCATTTTTTGGTTGCAGCCATCATTGTTGTTTGGCGGGCCCAGGCTAGGGATTCGAACCCGCCACCTTAGGTGTATGTGGCTGGCGCCTTAGCCGCTTGAGCCACAGGCGCCGAGCCTAAAATGTATTTCTTAAATAATAAGACTTGAAAGTCAAATTACTCCTTGGTTACAGAATGGATGAGTGTAAGCAGACATGAAAACAACATTAATCTCATTACACCTCTCCCTCAGAGCTCTCTGATAACCAAGTGCATTGTCAATGAACAGTTAATTTTTTTTAGAGACAGAGTCTCACTTTATCGCCCTTAGTAGAGTGCCGGGACATCACAGCTCACAGCAACCGCCAACTCCTGGGCATAGACAATTCTCTTGCCTCAGCCTTGCAAGTAGGTGGAACTATAGGCGCCTGCCACAACGCCCAGCTATTTTTGTTGTTGTTGTTGTAGTTTGGCCGGGGCCGGGTTTGAACCCACCACCCTTGGTATATGGGGCTGGCGCCCTACCCAGTGAGCCACAGGTGCTGCCCAGTTTTTTTTTTTGAGATGAGTCTCACTATGTCGCCCTTGGTAGAGTGCCAAGGCATCACAGTTCACAGCAACCTTTAATTCTTGGGCTTAAGTGATTCTCTTGCCTCGGCCTCCTGAGTAGCTGGCACTACAGGTGCCCGCCACAGTGCCCAGCTATTTTTTGGTTGTAGTCGTCATTGTTGTTTGGCAGGCCCGGGCTGGATTCGAACCTGCCACCTTAGGTGTATGTGGCTGGGCCCCATAACTGCTGAGCTACAGGTGCTGAGCCAGGCTTCATTTTCTTTATAGAGCACAGGCAGAATAGATTTAGCACAATTCTTTTTATTTATTTATTTATTTTGAGACAGAGTCTTGCGATGTTGCTCTTGGTAGAATGCCATGTCCTCACAGCAATTTCAAACTCTTGGGCTCAAGTGATTCTCTTGCCTCAGCCTCCTGAGTAGCTGGGAATACAGGTGCCCGCCACAATGCCCCTACAGGGCTCAAACCCACCATCCTCGGGTGTTTGTGATTGGTGCCCTACTCACTGAGCTACAGGCATTGAGCCAGATTTAGCATAATTCTTAAGTGCCCTAGCTAGGGTTTTCACAAAGGTAAATGAACATTGGCCTTAGCTTAGTTACCAGCTACATTAGCTCCTAACAAGAGAGCCTGTCTTTTGAAACTTTTAATCCAGACTTCTCTCTATGGAAAAGAAAGCTGTTTCATCTATGTTGAAAATCTGTTATTTAGTGTAGCTACCTTCATTAGTGATTTTAGCCAATCTTCTAGATACCTTGCTGCAGCTTCTACATGAATAGTTGCTGGTTCACCCTGCACTTTTATGTTATAAAGATGGCTTCTTTCCTTAAACCTCATAAACCAACAACTTTGCTAGCTTCCTCATTTCTCTTACCCTGTATAAAATTGAGGAAAGTTAGGGTCCTAGCTTAGACTGTGGCTTAAGGAAATATTATGTCTGCTTTGATCTTCTGTCCAGACCACAAAAACTTTGTCCATATCAACAGTCAAGTTGTTTCACTTTCTTATCATTTGCTTGTTCACTGGAGTAGCACTTTTCATTTCCTTCAAGAACATTTCCTTTGTTTGGAAAGTTGGCTGTTTAGAACAAGAGGCCTACCTTTTGGCCTCTAAGCTTTTGACATGCCTTGTTCACTATAAGCTTAATCATATCTGGTTTTTGATTGAAGGTGAGAGATTTGCTACTCTATTTTTCACTTGTACATTTAGAGGCCATTGCATATGCTATAGGAAAAATGGCACCAATAGAACACCTTGACACAGTTGCCACACACCTTCAATTTGTAAAAAAAGAAAACCACTCACACATCGATACACACAAATGCAGTATCTGCAAAGTGCAATAAATTGAGGTACGCATGTATGTGTGTGTGTGTGGAAGTGAGGCCCAGTGCTATCCGTGGTTTTAGACACTGGGGGTGCTGGAACATATCCCCATGATGAGGGAGGAGTAATGTATTTGTTTATATATTTACAAGGAAACCATAGAAAATTAAAACAAAAATAATTAAGAATGGTACCTATACAAGGAAAGAGGGAGGAGAGCTGTAACTCAGACCTCTCTGAATATACCTTATGTTATAGTTTTGATTTTAGAACCCTACAAATATTTTGCATAATTTTTTTTTTGAGACAGAGCCTCAAGCTGTCCCCCTGGGTAGAGTGCTGTGGCATCACAGCTCACAGAAACCTCCAGCTCCTGGGCTCAAGTGAGTCTCCTGCCTCAGCTTCCCAAGTAGCTGGGACACAGGCGCCTGCCACAACACCGGGCTATTTTTTTGGTTGCAGCCGTCATTGTTGTTTGGCGGGCCCAGGCTGGATTCGAACCCGCCACCTTAGGTGTATGTGGCTGGCGCCTTAGCCACTTGAGCCACAGGTGCTGAGCCCATAATTTTTTTAATTAAAAAATAACACAGGCTCGGTGCCAAACAACAATGACGGCTGTACCCAAAAAATTGCTGGGCGTTGTAGCGGGTGCCTGTGGTCCCAGTTACTTGGAAGGCTGAGGCAGAGGACTCTCTTGAGCCCAGGAATTGGAGGTTGCTGTGAGCTGTGATACCACAGCACTCTACCCAGGGTGACAGCTTGAGGCTCTGTCTCAAAAAAAAAAAAAGGCCCAGGCTTGGTTGGAGCCTGCTAGCCCTGGTTTGTGTGGCTGGCACCTAACCATTGAGTTACAGGCACCAAACCTAAAAGTCATTTTTGATGAATAGAAATTTCCCCTGTATGTCTTTTAAGAGATCTTCTTCAGGGCTGAGTGCAGTGGCTCACACCTGTAATCCTAGCACTCCATCATTGTTGCTTAGCAGGTGGATCGCTTAGATTCATGAGTTTGAGACCAGCCTGAGGAAAAACCAGACCCCCGTCTCTAAAAAAAAGGAGCTGGGCATTGTGATGGATGCCTATAATCCTAGCTACTTGGGAGGCTGAGGCAAGAGGATCGCTTGAGCCCAAGAGTTTGAGGTTGCTGTAGTTATGATAGCATGGCACTTTACTAGGCAGTGACAGAGTGAGAGACTGTCTCAAAAAGAAAAGGATCCTCTTCCTTAGTCTTTTACTTCTTTTTCTTTTTAGAAATATATGTGTATAAAATTTGGATGAGAACAAAGATTAAGTTGGCCTATGTTTATACACTTTAGCTTTGCTTACCGGAAGTTGGAAGGCAACTGTCACATGTGTTCAAATCTGTATTTTCCCCAGTTTCTCCACATAACCTGACAGTGTTTTGGACTTCAGTCTTATCCAGCCTCTTATTTCTGCTTTTGTCACACTTTTAGATTTCAGTGGTCTCCAACTGATTTGAAAGGCATTTGGCAAAACAGTGAATTCTGTTCATTTGCTAAGAATAAAAACATAACCTACCCACAAGCCTCTTTTTGGAAAATAACTTGGCCCTTGCCAGCTTGTCCTTTTAGAGCAAAAAAGGCCAGCTAGGCTTAGGGTAGAATAGCAAGCACAGCTATGTCTGTACTGACCACGTGAAGCATGTTATGAGTGAAGCCTCAGGGGGTTGTGTGCTTTTTCATTTGAGGAGAATCCCTGAGACTGAAAGACTTGCAGGTACTCTTCTTTCTCTTCCAGGCATTAAGTAACTATGACCTGGCTTGGCACCTGTAGCTCAGTTAGTAGGGCCCCAGCCACATATACCAAGGCTGGTGGGTCTGAGCCCGGCTGGACCAGCTAAACAACAATGACAACTGCAACAAAAAAATAAATAGCTGGGCCTTGTGGTGGGTGCCTGTAATCCCAGCTATTTTGGAGGCTGAGGCAAGAGAATCACTTAAACCTAAGAGCTTAAGGTGGCGGTGAGCTGTGACACCACAGCACTCTACCAAGGGTGACATAGTGAGACTCTGTCTCAAAAGAAAAAAAAAAGAAACTGTGACCTGTATCAGTTAATATGCAATGGTAATGTGATCTCTTGAAAAGGGCCCATTGGCTTAGCGCCTGTGGCTCAAGTGGCTAAGGCGCCAGCCACATACACCTAAGGAGGTGGGTTTGAATCCAGCCCAGGCCCACCAAAACAACAATGACCACTGCAACCAAAAAAAGCCGGGTGTTGTGGTGAGCACTTGTGGTCCCAGCTACTTGGGAGGCTGAGGCAGGAGACTGAGCCCAGGAATTGGAGGTTGCTGTGAGCTGTGATGCCACAACACTCCACCCAGGAGGGATAGCTTGGGGCTGTGTCTAAAAAAAAAAGAAAGGAAGAAAGAAAGAAAGAAAGAAAGAAAGAAAGAAAAGAGCCCATTATTGGGAATCTGAAAAGTATGTTTCTGGGAAATCAGATCTTATGTTTCTACTGACTTAACTTTGTAATTCTGGATGTTTACTTGCTGTTTAATTAACATTACAAACTTTTTTTGGTCAGTCTTCTTTCTCTTTTTTCTGGTGCATTATTTTAAAGCAAATATTTGAGAATACAGCATTTCACTGTAAATACTTCCTTATTGGCAATATCGTTAGCCTGTGTAGGCTTCTCTACTGAGAGGAAATATTTTCTGCTTCATTATTTCATAAACATGTGAGAGAAAAAAGTGGAAATATTTTAAATATAAGAATATGAAATAAATGATACCATTGATTCTAGATATTTCAGGGGTTTTTTTTGGCCAGGGCTGGGTTTGAACCTGCCACCTCTAGCATATGGAGCCAGCACCTTACTCCTTTGAGCCACAGGCACTGCCCTAGATATTTGTTTTTAAATGGGCTCACTGAAAATAAAGAATTAAACTGATTATATCATGTAAAAATATGTGAATTTGGTTTTATATCAAATGAATTCTCTAAAGTTTTAACGGATTTTTTTTTTTTTTGAGACAGAGTCTGAAGCTGTTGCCCTAGATAGAATGCTGTAGCATCACAGCTCACAGCAACCTCGAACTCTTGGGCTTAAGCAATTCTCTTGCCTCAGCTTCCCAAGTCTATAGGCACCCGCCACAATGCCCAGCTATTTTTTTAGTTGTAGTTATCATTGTTGTTTGGCAGGCCTGGGCTGGATTTGAACCCACCAGCTCCGGTGTACGTGGCTGTTACCCTGGCCACTGAGCTACAAGCACCAAGCCTGAATGGATCTTTTTAAAATGCTGGTTCCATTTCATTGTTAGTTAGAAATAAATATTTGGTGCCAGGCATGTTGGTTCACACCTGTAATCCCAGCATTTTAGGAGGCTGAGGCAGGAATATAGCTTGAGGCCAGGAGTTCAAGACCAGCCTTGACAACATAAGTGAAACCCTTTCTCTACTTATGAAATAAATAAATAAACAAATTTTAAAAATATATGTGTATAGGCAAGCCAACATGATTGATTATGTCCCCCTTCTCAGTCAAGTTCCTAAAGACCATTCTCTTTTTTTCCCTATAAATAGAGCCTGGTATTTCAACATCAGATATTCTTTCTTGGATTAAACAAGAGGAAGAGCCTCAGATTGTGGCCCCACAGGAGTCCAAGGAGAGTGACATATATAAGAGCACCTATGCTGGTAAGATGTCAAAGAGAGGTTCACATCAGATCCAGCTAGTGCCAAGACTGTCTAAAGAAGGAGCAGATGAAATATGAGATGAAGTTGTAGAGGCAAGGGCATGGGAGAAGAATGAGAAAAGGAAAGAAAGACGTGCTCTAATAAGCTGACAATGAAACCAAAAGATCACTAAGATAACTTCTGAATGAGGAAATACACTCTTAATATACAAGAAAAATTGGAATTGTCAGAGGAAGAAAAATAAGTGCATACAAGTGGATCAAAAGTACAGGGTGGGAAAAGACAGAAGAGCATTTAACAATGATGGAGAAAGGATAAAAAAACCAATAGGGAGTAGGTTGGGGGACAAGCAAGGAGACAGAAATGCCGTCAGAGAGGTGCTCATGCTCATGGGGATGTTAGGAAGAGCTCTCCTTTGTGGAAAGGGAAAACAGTGATGGAAAAGAAAAGTATCTTCCCTCTAAGATACTTAGTACCATCTGTATTTTGCCATTTGAATTACTAAAGAGAATCTCAAGGTTAGAAGGGACCCAGTCATTTTTTAGTGACTTGTATGTCCTGTTTTTTTTTTTTTGGTTTGGCCAGGGCTGGGTTTGAACCCACCACCTCCGGCATATAGGGCTGGCGCTCTACCCTTTTGAGCCACAGGCACCGCCCCGTCCTGTGTTTTTTTAACTGTAAAATACAAATGAAAAATAAGATAGTTTCTGCTCTTAGAGAAACACATATTAATACTAAGCATGCCTGTTAAGTGTCAAGCATAAGTGGGATGGATGCTTATAAAAGAAATGAGAAGTTTCAAGAGCTTGCATCAGTTTTAGTATAGGTATTCAGAAAAGGAGAATGGGGCCTTAGAAGACTGGTATGGCCAGGTACAGTGACTCATGCCTTTAATCCTAGCACTTAGGGAGACTGAGGCAGGTAGATTGCCTGAGCTCTTGAGTTTGAGACCAGCCTGAGCAAAGTAAGACCCCATCTCTACTAAACACTAGCCAAGCATTGTGGTAGGTGCCTGTAGTCTCAGATACTCAGGAGGCTGAGGCAAGAGGGTCTCTCAAACCCAGGAGTCTGAGGTTGCTGTGGGCTATGATGACACAATGGCACTCTACCTAGGGCTAGAGAATATGAGACTGTCTTTAAAAAAAAAAAAAGATTGGTATGATATGGCTGAGGATAATTTGGGAAGACGGGGAGAAGGGGAAGCATTCTGCAAAAGGGAAGACAGAATGAGTAAGGATGTGAGCAGAAATGTGTGCTCTGTTTTCAGGGAATGTAAGGACAGCTGACCATAGTGAAGGATTTATCTGGTAGAATAGAGAGGAATAGGAGTAGGTAAAAATAAAATGTGATTTCAGGCTTTGTCACAATAGGCAACAGAAAGTTCTTGAGCAGGCGTGGCGCCTGTAGCTCAGCAGCTAGGGTGCCAGCCACATACACCAGAGCTGGCAGGTTCGAACCCAGCTCAGACCTGCCAAACAACAATGACAATTACAACCAAAAAATAGCCAGGAGTTGTGGTGGGCACCTGTAGTCCCAGCTACTGGGAGGCTGAGGCAAGAGAATCACCTAAGCCCAGGAGTTGGAGGTTACTGTGAGCTCTGACAACACAGCACTCTATCAAGGGCAACATAGTGAGACTCTGTCTGGAACAAACAAAAGAAAACAAAAAAGTAAGTTCTTGAGCAGAGGGGAAACATAATAACAATAATGTTGGGAAGGTTGATGCCAAGGCTTTTCCTTTTCTAAGCAGGGAGCATCAAAGAGGTATGGTGTTAGATTTTCTGATGATTTGCCACAGGGTCTACTGATGCCTAGATCATTATTGCAGCCCTTCACTCAGTTTCTTATCTGAGCCAGTTAAGAGCTGAGGGCATCAGTTAGAGCTGGGTGGGAATGCAGAGGAGTAGCTAGTGAGGCATGCGTGGATGGGAATAACTCTTAATACCTTTTTTTCAGATGAAGAGCTTGTCATCAAAGCCGAAAGCCTTGCTCAAGCCTCCTTGTGCCCCGAGGTTCCAGTCCCTTTCTCCTCTCCACCAGCAGTAGCAGCAAAGGATGCTTTTTCTGATGTGGCTTTCAAAAGCCAGCAGTCCATGACACCTTTTGGACGTCCAGTCACTGACCTTCCTGAAGCCTCTGAGGGACAAGTGACTTTCACTCAGTTGGGCAGCTACCCCCTCCCACCTCCAGTTGGGGAGCAGGTGTTCTCCTGCCACCACTGTGGCAAGAATCTCAGCCAAGACATGTTGCTGACCCACCAGTGTAACCACGCTGGGGAGCACCCTTCACCCTGTGCTCAGTGCCCTAAGCACCTTCCTCCACAGGCCAACCTCAGTAGCACCCCCCAGGACCCTGCCAGTGAGACACCCCCCACCTGCCCACACTGCGCCAGGACTTTTACTCACCCGTCAAGACTCACCTACCATCTCAGGGTCCATAACAGCACTGAGCGCCCTTTCCCATGTCCTGATTGTCCCAAGCGCTTTGCCGATCAGGCCCGACTTACCAGCCACCGGCGTGCTCATGCAAGTGAGAGGCCCTTCCGCTGTGCCCAGTGTGGCAGGAGCTTCAGTTTGAAAATCAGCCTCCTGCTTCACCAGCGGGGTCATGCACAAGAGCGGCCTTTCTCCTGCCCTCAGTGTGGCATTGACTTCAATGGCCACTCGGCCCTCATCCGCCACCAGATGATTCACACAGGCGAGCGTCCTTACCCGTGCACTGACTGCAGTAAGAGCTTTATGCGCAAGGAGCACCTACTCAACCACCGGCGGCTGCACACTGGAGAACGGCCCTTCAGCTGCCCTCACTGCGGCAAGAGCTTCATCCGCAAGCATCACCTCATGAAACACCAGCGCATCCACACTGGGGAGCGCCCCTACCCCTGCTCTTACTGTGGCAGAAGCTTTCGCTACAAACAGACACTCAAAGACCACCTGCGTTCAGGCCACAGTGGAGGCTGTGGGGGTGATAGCAACCCATCTGGACAGCCACCTGACCCACCAGGTCCCCTATTAACTGGGCTGGAAACCTCTGGCCTAGGTGTTAACACTGAAGGTCTAGAGGCCAACCAGTGGTATGGGGAAGGGAGTGGGGGGGGAGTTTTATAAATCTAAATCTCTGTGGCTTCATGGTTACCTATGGGCAGAAAATCTAAGAGAAAGCCTGTGAGCCCCTCTACCACTCACAGTAATTATCATCCAGCACATCAGTGAATTTGGGGTCCCATACACTTGACTAGAGATATTGCTTGTGCTTTGGAACTTCACACCGTTACAAGAGCACCATATTCTGAAACCTAGAAAGACCTGAAAAGAGCCCAGCATACCCATCTTTTCAATGATATTGCAAAAGCAGAAGTTACAAGAATTTTATCGAGAGGTTGGAAAGCAAGATTTGACCTCTGGTTATCTTGTGATTACAGGATAACAGATCAATAATAGATTGTGTCTCTAAGTAGAGACAGGTGGATGGGAAGACCCTCCAAAGCTTGAAGCCCATAGTGAGGCATGAAAATGAATGCTAAAGCTTTCATTAATTCCTGGATAGGTAAGATGGTTGTTGGAAGAAGGTGCTTAAGCCACTGTTTATGTAAATGCCTATCTTGAAAGCAGCCATGCTCTGTTCACATACTTGTGTAGCTGCCCTTCCCCGAAACATGGTAACTCAAGACTACCTAGATTAATTCCTTTAATACATTTTATTTAATTGAGTGGATAAGAAATCTGGCTTTAAAGTATGTTAAGGAGAACATTTTCTAACTTCATTGGCTCAATTTGAAGCATTCAGACTCTAACTGGCCTTTAAACTATGAGAAACCTTTGCCTTGATCCTAGTTAAAAAATTGATAGCAGTGTTCTCAGCCCGAGTTTAAAAGGTAGGGATCCCAGAGAAATAGGAGGCAAAACAATGATAGGACTGCCTAAAATTTGTGCCTACACCATGTTTTTAGAATCATTTACATCAAATTCTTCCTTATCTTTTCCAAGCCAGTAAGCTGGCTTTTCCATTCCTGGTGTCTGATATTCTTGACAATCATCAGGAATAAAGATCATCGCACTTTCCAGAACCATTATGAAGTTTCAGAAAGTGCCAGCAAACTCTCAACTTTCATTTCCTCAGAAGTGAGAGGATGACAGTGTTGTAATGCAGCATTCTTGGGCCATCAGAGAGAGGGTGTGTTCACTCCACCTGGCTCTACCCGCACCCCCACCCCCACCCCCGGAAGCAGATTAAGGGAAGTCCTGGATCACTGAGAGCTAAGCACCATGTGTAGACTACTATATAATTTTTTCTTGGGGTCATTTAATCAACTGGGAGCATTTGACTAAGGTGAGCACTTCTGAGTAGAACTGGGTATAAGTCACTTTCCCTTCACAGATCTCAAATTTTCATCTGCAAAATAAGGAAAAAAGTTGAAAGGAAAAAAGTGAACCTTTAGAAATTATTTTTTGTTAATCTTGTGATACATTTCTTCCCTTGCCAAAATCCTGTCTCTGTCTTTGGCTTCTGCCCAGGCAAAGCCAAATAAGACAGCAAAATCAAAGCGAAGAAATTCTTGCTGAAACTTGACTGAAATGAATTTGATTTGTTGTTTTACTTCTGCTTAGAAGCTTGAGGTAGGAGAGAGAGAGAATCCAGAAGCCCTGTGTCTTGGGAAGAAAAGTTGTTTGTTTCTACCCTCTTCTTATTTCCCCTGATTCTTCCTAAGATGCCTGGAACAAGGTCTGACAATATTTAGGATACTTTCTTGATGAAGTGTTAAGGAAGGGATCCAGATTTTTCTTATCACCTAGCCCACCCTTCACTCCACCTAATTATGCTTAACCGTACTAGGGACAGGTGTTAGCCCAGCTAGCTTTGGGAAGGACGTGTCTGAACATGCTGCTCTTTAGGATGATCACATTTATAATACATTTGCTATGACATTCACAATACCAGGAAATGGGAGATATAAGAAAGGTGTGTGAAACTGATTGTCATACACATTATAACTCAAAGTCTAAATAAGGGAATAAACCCACTGGGTTAGAACAACACAGATAATGAACAGAACCCCAGCATATAGAGATTAAGAGCTTTCCAGAATCTTGAAAAATTCTGGGGTTCTGGGAATCCCAAAGCCGGAGTTCTGCCTTCATTGCTAACCCATTTGGAACTTGAGTAAGATTTCAGTTCTGGTTAGCTCCTTATTTCCCCACTGAAAATGGAGAAGAGTCAAAGTATTGTTTTTGGTGGTGGGCTCCCTTTTCAGAGTAGATCCAAGCATTTGCCAGGGTATGGTGGAGAAGGCATTCCTCCACTAGGTGTGATGTGGGACTAGGTACCACTTGGCATTCTTTTTTTACTCAACAATTTGGCAAGAATACAAGGAGAGCTATGGGTTAAAATGCTGCAGATATATTCTAGAGCCCATCATGCAAGGAAATGTAACTGGCAGGGACCAAGATTTGGCATGTAGTGAATATTTTTCAATACTAGTGAAGCAAGAGCTGTAGAGCTGAATGAAAGGGACTGTGTAAGGTCATCCCAGAAAAATGGAAGTAGGTGTGATCCTATTCCTCAGCCCTGGCACAAAATAGATTTCAACTATTTACATTCTGTTCTCTCCCTCCATCAGTCCTCTACCAGGTAGAACTCCAAGGCTATTTCTAAAGAGTATTTGCTTAAGATTCAAGAGTGGATAAATAAAATGGATCAGTGGAAAAGATAAAGTCCAAAAGGAAGATCTCAGTCTGTGGAGGAGAAACTTGGCCCATCAAGTTCTCCTGAGAGAAACCATGCATTTAACTCTGTAGTTAAAGAAGTACCTGAGGACTGGTCATCTTGAGCAGACGATATAGGGAAGAGGAGACCCTGGAAACATGCTCTTCTGTCTGCCGTCTGGATGAAGAGGTCTGCACTATCACACAGGCACTGCAGTGAATCCAGGGGTTGACTGAAACCCAGACTCACTCTTTGCTTACTAGATTTTTCATCATCACCATTGAATGATCCTCTGGTTTAGCCACATATGTGAAAGGAAGTTGATTGAGTACCTAGCAAGTGAGGACCTTGATCCTTTTCTGTTGAACATTTGATAGTCCTTAGCTGGACTGTAGAGCAGTGCCCTCTGTAGTATCCCTCATCACCAATAATAAAGTCTGCAGAGTTTGGGGGCTCTGCTGGGCTTCTCTTGAGCAATTTTGAGAGCTGGCTGTCCATGCCAAGGACCAGACCCTGTGGCTTACTAAGTAAAAACATGTTCACCATCTAGTCCAAAAAAGCCTTGTTGATTAATAAAAAAGGGGGGGGCCTGAGTTCCTTTATTCATTCTAAATGATATGGGAATCCCAAATATCTGCTCAGATTTTCTCTGAAGAGACAAGACCCCTGACCCTGTGTCTTAGCTTCTCTAATGAGAAGAAGTGTCCTTAACAGCCCAAGGGCTGCTCAATAGCAAAAGCAAGTCTTTTTCCAAAAAGGCTGTCATGGACAAGGACCTCTAATGTCATCAGATAGTTTTTTCTGTGGGCATGTGGATACTTGTGACCTGTTCTCTTTGGCACTCATTCTTTATCTGTAGGAAAGTAGGAGTCTCTTCTCATAGGGTTTATGCAGAAGCTGCTCTTTTAGGGGAGAGTTTTAGGCTCTTACAAGCAAAAGATTGTACTTTGAGATTGAAGTGGTAGGAGGGTCGGGTGGGAGCAGGTACTCAACACAAGGATACAGTTTAAGGACTAAGGGCACAGGCTCTGGATTTAGCCCTAGGTTTGGGTCCTAGCATCACAGGTAATGTAACTGATTTCTTATTTACCCTTAGTTTCCTCACTTGTAAAAGACAGATTATGATACCTATGTCTCAGAGGTGTTAAGGCTGAGGAGAAAGCCTATGTGGCGTCTAGCAGGCCTGACTCGTAGGAGGTTCAGTGATAGTCCTAAGGAAAGGGCGCCAGAAAGCAAGGTTCAGTTTGAAGTGGAAAGTTGAGAACTGAAGCTGCTCTACAGAAGCACATGACCACCACGTGTCTCAGCTTGTTGCCTACCATCTTTTGCTTTCATTTACCCTGTTCTATCATTTCTGTACCTGTTGGCTTCCTTACGTCTCTGTTGGATACCATGTGGCTCTGATTCTCCTGGTTTTTCTTAGTTCATTTTCTATAGTGGGGAATCTGGCCTACCTTTCCTTTCTGTACCAGCCCACAGACATTTCCAGCCAATCCTTAGATTGCTGCCCTTGGGTTAAGTACTTGCTCATTCTGGTTCAGTTAGCTAGAGTTAGGTGTAACGGTCCTGTGACTCCTGCCCCAGGATCTCTGGGCCTGGTAGATTCACTTGGGAACGAATCTACTAGAAAAACTGACATAGTATATATGGCACTGTTAGTACTCCCTGGATAGAGAGAATCTCTCTTTAACCTGTATCAGGGTTGCTTAAAAGATTTCTTAAGTGCCATCAGAGGCCAGAACATATTGTTCCTTGCATAGAGCACCTGGAAGGTGGTATTTACATACCATGTAGAGTGAGTCATGTGTCACTTTTTAATCTATTCATCCTTTTCTGGACCTGCTCCAGTTCTTTTTAAATGGGTAACTCTAGTCACAGTCATACCCACACACAGTGACTTTTGTCAATGTGGTCAATTAAATTGCCTCCTCAAAATGATATTTCACCACTAAGCAACTACTCATCAGAGAAGCCTCAAAGGCGGATGCTGCAATGTTCAAAGATTGCCAGGTTACATTGCAGATATGATAAAACCTCATGAGCTATGTGACTGTGTATCAGCCAGTATTTACTGTAAAATCTTAAGACTTCTCCAATGGCAAGCTACTGGAACAGAAGTCTTATTTTGTATCCTGCATGGTGGCTCTTGCTGTAGGCACACGGACGCTCATGATAGGTTGTGTAGTGGGAAGACCAACGGAGTAGGAGTTAACTGGATTATGGTCCTTGCTTAACATTCTCTACATGATATGGGGCAAACTATGAAGATCTTTTTCCTAGTTCTAATGTGAAGATTGAACAAAATGGTAATATATTTTTATGTATAGGGACCTTATAAGGTCCCTTCCAACTCTAAAATTATAGAATTTAAGATTATACTTTCGGGTCCTGTTTCTTTGGTTTCTTCCTACCTGGGTTTTGCCCTCTTGAGTGGCTGCTTCCGCACAGCAGAACAAACACCCTGGAGAAGCGTGCATTATTACAGAAGGAAGAATCTCACTCTAACCATAATTCCTTCAAAGCCACACAAACTAATTTCTAGCAAAAGTATAAAATGTCTTAAATACTTATGAAGTATGCATTTAAAAACAAAGTATTTAACTACTTTTTTTTTTGTAGAGACAGTCTCAGTTTGTCAGCCTCGGTAGAGTGCCGTGGTGTCACATAGCTCACAGCAACCTCTAACTCCTGGCCTTAGGTGATTCTCTTGTCTCAGCCTCCCAAGTAGCTGGGACTACAGGTGCCTGGCTATTTTTTTTTGTTGCAGTTTGGCCGGGGCTGGATTTAAACCTGCCACCCTCAGTATATGGGACCGGCGCCCTACCCACTGAGCCACAGGCACTGCTCTATTTAACTACATTTTTAAAAGCATCAAAACAGAAGGAAAATAATTATTTTGGCATGGTACTGGGGTCATTTAATGATTACTTTTCTGTAAATTTTGTGTAATGTAAAGAAAGCACTTTGTGTAAAGCATTTTTTTTTTTTTTGCACTTTTTGGCTGGGGCTGGGTTTGAACCGCCACCTCCAGCATATGGGGCGGGCACCCTACTCCTTTGAGCCACAGGTGCTACCCCATTTTTTTTTTTTTTGAGACAGAGTCTCACTTTGTAGCCCCCTCGGTAGAGTGCAGTGGCGTCACAGCTCACTGCAACCTCAAACTTGGGCTTAAGCGATTCTCTTGCCACAGCCTCCTAGTAGCTGGGATGACAGGTGCCCATCACAATCCCCGGCTACTTCTAGAGGTGAGGTCTTGCTCTGGCTCAGGCTGGTCTTGAACCTGTGAACTCAGGCAATCCACCCGCCTTGGCCTCCCAAGTGCTGGGATTATGGGCATGAGCCACCATGCCTAGCTGTATAAAGCTTTTTTAATGCTTCATAAGAATGAAGATTATTGTAATGAAAAAGATCCTGGAAAGGAAGTCAGAAGGCCAGAGTTTTGACCCTTAAGCTTCCTCAATCATAATGTGAGAATTATATCTACTGTACAAAAATGTTAGGAGAGTCAAATGAAGAAAGATTAAAAAGTTGTTTGAGGCTCGGCGCCTGTGGCTCAAGTGGCTAAGGTGCCAGCCACATACACCTAAGGTGGCGGGTTCGAATCCCCAGCCTGGGCC
>NW_003852448.1:9284870-9286951 GCF_000181295.1 Otolemur garnettii | reverse complement strand
TCCCAGCTACTTGGGAGGCTGAGGCAGGAGACTTGCGTGAGCCCAGGAGTTGGAGGTTGCTGTGAGCAGTGAAGCTAGGGCACTCTACCCAGGGGCTCAACTTGAGGCTTTGTCTCAAAAAAAAAAGAAAGTAAATATCTACAAGCCAATCTGAACAAGCAGGATGAAAACAAGAATAAATAATATGGCTTGGGACCCATAGCACAGTGGTTATGGCACCAGCCATATACACCGAGGCTAGTGGGTTCAAGCCTGGCCCAGGCCTGCTAAACAACAATGACAACTGTGACAAAAAATAGCCAGGCGTTGTGGTGGGTGCCTGTGGACTCAGCTACTTGGGAGGCTGAGGCAAGAGAATTGCTTAAAGCCCAAGAGTTTGAGGTTGCCGTGAGCTGTGACGCCACAGTACTCTACCAAGGGCAATAGCTTGAGGTTCTGTCTCAAAAAATAAATAAATAAATAAATAAATAAATAATACGATAGGTAGTATAAGCTAGTGAGTAATAACTGAGGATGTTCATTTCCCCAGATGATCTTGAGCTGAGACAAAGAGATGAGGAGGAGCAGGAAGATTCTGCTGCACGTTAGTTTGTGGCTGAACAGTAGAATAACCTGGGGATCTTAAAAAGATATCTGGCATTGGGCAGCACCTGTGGACTCAGTGAGTAGGGCGCCAGCCCCATATGCTGAGGGTGATGGGTTAGAACCCCGCCCCGGCCAAACTGCAGCAACAACAAAAAATAGCCAGGTGTTGTGGCGGGTACCTGTAGTCCCAGCTACTCAGAAGGCTGAGGCAAGAGAATCACCTAAGTCCAAGAGCTGGAGGTTGCTGTGAGCTATGATGCCACAGAACTCTACCAAGGGGCGACAAAATAAGAATCTGTCGCTAAAAAAAAAAAAAAAATCTGGCATGATTTGATTAGGATGTGATGGGCCTCGATGTCTATCTTTGTGTGTGTATGTTTCAAGACAGAGTCTCACTATGTTGCCCTGTGTAGACTGCCCTGGCGTCACAGCTCACAGCAACCTCAAACTCTTGGGTCTAAGTGATTCTCTTGCCTCAGCCTCCCAAGTAGCTGAGACCACAGGTGCCTGCCACAATGCCTGACCATTTTTTGGTTGCAGTTGTTGTTTGGCAGGCCCAGGCTGGATTTAAACCTGCCAGCTCCAGTGTATGTAGCTGGCACCCTAGCCACTAAGCTACAGGTGCCAAGCCAGGATGTCTGGTTTTTTTTTACGTTCCCCCAAGTGACTTTCACATGCATGCAAGGTTTAAAAGATCATAGAAAGAGAAAGGGAATTATTAGATTGGAAATGGTCAGCCTGTTTTACTGGAGCAGAGAGCGGTAGTTTGGAGATAAATGAAAGGTCTTTGAATCCACAATGGGAAGTCATAATGTGATTCTAGAGTCAGCCTCAAAAGGAAATACAGCTTGGGAATGCTTGTTGACAGTTTTGAGGATCTCAATATTAAGTTAGGATCTCTGGAGGCAGTGGGAAAAACAGCACCAACTTCAGTTGTGCCTGCTGCAGGCTGTGTCTGCAGCCTGGGATTGTAAATACTGGTAGGACTGGGCGAGCACAGATAGGAATGGTTCCCCAAGCTTATGCTACGGGACTAACTGTCCTCTATCAAGGTGAGGTGGGCATCTACTCATAAGAGCAGTTTGTTAAACAATAAGGGACTGGTGACATCTTTACCAGCCTGGATTTAATAATAAGACATGGTTCTAATACCTCATTTGTCCATTTGGAAAAACTAGTATGTTTCTGCATGAGTACCATACTTTATTTTGAAAGAATAAAACTTCTCCCTAGCCCAAGTAAATTGGACATGAATAAATGACTACTGCCCAGACCACTTTAGCAGTCTAATCTGCACTTAAAAGTTGAATAGTTGCTCATTGAAAATATTCAAGAGAGGCTCGGTGCCTGAGGCTCAAGTGGCTAAGGCGCCAGCCACATACACCTAAGGTGGCGGGTTCGAATCCAGCCCAGGCTCGCCAAACAACAATGATGGCTGCAACCAAAAAATAGCCTGGCGTTGTGGCGGGCGCCTGTGGTCCCAGCTACTTGGGAGG
>NW_003852448.1:9260545-9284605 GCF_000181295.1 Otolemur garnettii | reverse complement strand
AGGCTGAGGCAAGAGAATCACCTAAACCCAGGAGTTGGAGGTTGCTGTAAGCTGTGACACCACATGACACCACAGCACTCTACTGAGAGAGATAAAGTGAGACTCTGTCTCTAAAAAAAAAAACAAAAAAAACTATTGAGTAGCTTACTCACCTACTCACCAAAATGATTACCTATTTACTGAGACTGAGGAAAGGTACCACAGAGTCACTAACAACTGAAGAGAAGCAAGTTAACTTCACTTGTCTACCGTGTCAAAACTTGTAAAGAGGCTGGGCAAGATGGCTCATGCCTGTAATCCTGGCACTCTGGGAGACCAATGAGGGCGGATCGCCTGAGCTCACAGGTTTCAGACCAGCCTGAGCTAGAGCAAGACTCTGTCTCTAAAAATAGCCAGGCACTGTGGTAGGTGCCTATAGTCTCAGCTACTCGGGAGGCTGAGGCAGGAGAATCACTTGAGCCCAAGAGTTTGAGGTTGATGTGAGCTAAGATGCTATACCACTCTATTCAAGGTGAACAAGTGAGACTTTGTCTCAAAACAAACAAAGAAACTTATACAGAAGGTGATGAAATGCTTATTTGAAGTAGATTAAGAATAAACTTAATTGGGTGGCACCTGTGGCTCAGTGAGTAGGGCGCTGGCCCCATATACTGAGAGTGGCGGGTTCAAACCTGGCCCTGGCCAAACTGCAACCAAAAAATAGGCATTGTGGCAAGCGCCTGTAGTCCCAGCTACTCGGAAGGCTGAGGCAAGAGAATTGCCTAAGCCCAAGAGATAGAGGTTGCTGTGAGCTGTCACGCCATGGCACTCTACCACGGGTAACAAAGTGAGACTCTGTCTCTAAAAAAACAATAACAAACAAAAAAAATAAACTTAATTGGCTAGGCACCTGTAGCTCAAGTGGCTAAGGCACCAGCCACATACGTCAGAGCTGGCGGGTTTGAATCCAGCCCAGGGCCCGCCAAATAACAATGACAACTACAACCAAAAAACAGCCAGGTGTTGTGGCGGGGGCCTGTAGTCCCAGCTACTTGAGAGGCTGAGGGAAGAGAATCGCTAAAGCCCACGGTTGAGGTTGCTGTGAGCTGTGATGCCATGGCACTGTATCCAGGGCGATAGCTTGAAGCTCTGAGAAAATATTTTCTCCAAACCCTACAGAGGTATAAGACAAAATTTTCAGGAGGAGAATGTGTGTGTTTGGGTATTTGAAGTTTGAATTTAAATGCTGATAAAAGTAGGGTTTATAAAAGGCAGGGATGTTGAAAACTCGTTAGCAAGAGCAAATTGCCCTTTAAAACTTTTTTTTTGAGGCAAAGTCTCACTATGTCACCCTGGGTAGAGTGCCGTGACACCACTACACCTGGCTATTTGTTTGGTTGTAGTTGTCATTGCTATTTGGCAGGCCTGGGCTGGATTTGGACCCACCAGCTCCAGTGTACATGGCTGATGCCCTAGCCACTGAGCTACAGGTGTTGAGCCTCTTTAAAACTTTGTAATACAAAAAAATTGAACTGTGACCCCCCGACATTAATGCTCTTTGTCCCTTTTATGTGGCCTTGGAGATTAATCACCTTATTCTCAGTATCCTTCCTGTTCATGACACCCTGCCTCTTTTAGTACAACAGAAGATGCCAGTGATATTGTGACCTAAGGAATTTCTCTTCCTTGGAGGTTGGCATAACCAGGCACAGTGTCCTAACGTGAAGGTAGAAAGCTGTAACCCAGGGTTGGCACCTGTGGCTCAAATGGCTAAGGTGCCAGCCACATACACCTAAGGTGGAGGGGTCGACTCCAGCCTGGGCCTGCCAAACAACAATGATGGCTGCAACCAAAAAATAGCCAGGCGTTGTGGCGGGTGCCTGTGGTCCCAGCTACTTGGAAGGCTGAGGCAGGAGACTCGCTTAAGCCCAGGAGCTGGAGGTTTCTGTGAGCTGTGATGCCATGGCACTCTACAAAGGGGGATAGCTTGAGGCTCTGTCTCAAAAAAAAAAAAAAAAAAGAAAGCTGTAACCCAAGCCATGCCAGTGAGAGAGGATGACATGAGGATCTGAGGCTGCCCTCATTGTCTTGTCTCAGTAGGACCACACTGATAGTCCTTAGCCTGCCTGTTACAGTAGGTTATGATATAGGGTGATCCTAAGATAGACATGCAAAGCTAGTAACCTTCTTTGCTTAGCTAAGAGTAAGTCTAGAGGGTTCTAGACCCTCTATTTCTAATCCTTTATTTCTTCCTCGAATAAAGCTTTGTTGTATTTATTGAATGGACATGGAATACTAGAATTCTTTAGGAAATGGTAGATGTAGATGTTCTCGTATTTATGAATCTCCTGTCCTTGGGCCTCTCCTGCCACCTTTAGTTTAGCATCTGTCACTTCAAATACTCTGTCCAGAGCAGTAGCCCTGGACTTCCCTGAGGAGGAGATGAAACGCAGTCACTTCCCACCAGTGAGACTGAGGGGCCAGACCTGGGTCCTTCTCTTACAAAAGATGTATATTAATTATGGCATTTGACATTTAAATCCCCTTTACACTGTTACTCATTCTCTTCCTCCATAAGGTCGCTAACTGCTTCATAGTTACCTGGGGACTCCTACAAACCAGTCTCATGACCAGACTCTCTCAGTTCCGGATCAATCCCACCCTGGATATCTCTTAGGCTATGGCCATTTGGTCACTGTGATTGGTCACCTGTGATAGGGCCACAGGCTGTGTGGCTATAGCAGCTTCCTCCTCGTTCCCTTCTTGTTTTCCTTCTGGGACGTTCCCCTGGGTCACTGCACTCACTAGTCTCTTGCTGTATCCACTATGGGTTTTTGTGGCCTGTGGTTGCTAGGCTTGGTGGTTATAAAGCAGTGCTGGTACCATGAACCCTATGCATTTAATTTCTGTTTGACTCGAGCAAATTTGCTCATATAACAGTTGATGGGGCTCGGCACCTGTGGCTCAATCGGCTAAGGCGCCAGCCACGTACACCTAAGGTGGCGCGTTCGAATCCCCAGCCCGGGCCCGCCAAACAACAATGATGGCTGCAACCAAAAAATGGCCTGGCCCAGTGTTGTGGTGGGCGCCTGTGGTCCCAGCTACTTGGGAGGCGGAGGCAGGAGACTTGCTTGAGCCCAGGAGTTGAAGGTTGCTGTGAGCAGTAAAGCCATAGCACTCTACCTAGGGGGACAGCTTGAGGCTCTGTCTCAAAAAAAAAAAAAAAAAAAAACAGTTGATGGGATCTCCAGCTCTGAGCAGGCACTCTGTCTGGCCACAGGGGTGAAAGTGTGAATGGCTGTGTGAAAAATCTACCGTTTAGGGCCGTGCCTGTGGCTCAGTGAGTAGGGTACCAGCCCCATATACCGAGGGTGATGGGTTTAAACCCGGTCCCAGCCAAACTACAACGAAAAAATAGCCAGGTGTTGTGGTGGGTGCCTGTAGTCCCAGCTACTCAGGAAGCTGAGGCAAAAGAATCGCCTAAGCCCAAGAACTGGAGGTTGGTGTGTGCTATGACGCCACGGCACTCTACCGAGGTCGATAAAATAAGACTTTGTCTCTTAAAAAAAAAAAAACTACCCTTTATAAAAGAGAAACAGGAAGTGGGGACACTACAGTGGTGTCCTAGACTATAAAAAGGGATGTAGTTATAACTAGTTAAATGATTAGGAAGGGAAGTAGCTTTAACTGCATTATACTGAAAAGACAGTTTAGGCTTAGAACTAACATATTATTTTCCCTTTTTACCTCTAGGAAAGAGGGAAGATAATTGATAATCTATAGGACAGAAGGTGTATTTTGATATGGCGTGTTGGTGTAAATGAATTTGCTGAGAACTTTTCAGACCGGACTTGCCCAGTTCTCCTAATAGTAGTGGATATGAATTTATAATCAGGGCAGCTTGTGGCCAGGAAATGGGGGAAGGAAATCATTGACTTCTGGGAGCATGACCTCTACTAGCCTGTGAACTTCTTGAGTGCTAAATCCCTGAAATACTCACTTCTATGGCATATCCAAGAAGTGTGCCTGACAGAGGAAGTACTTGACAATTGTCCTTCCGAATGTGCTCTAAGCACATTTCTCACTTGGGCTAATAATGTCCTTTATTTTACTAAGTGCAGAGGAACTCAAAGGTACCAGCAGATCTACAGAGTGATATAAGCTTTAGAGATCTCTGTCTTAACAGAGACTGGTCATTTAGGAAGACAAAGTAGGCACTATTTTGAGGATAATTATAAAGATTACCTTTGGGGAGTAACTATTAATACCTTTGCTGAGTACCGACCATATGGCAGGTGCTATTCTCATTTAATTTCACAAAATTAGAGTACAGTAGGCATTATTTTCTTCATTTATGTAAGAGAAGAATAAATGAGGCTCAGAGAAGTTAAATAAGTTGGTCAAACTCACAGCTTAGTAAGTGGTGATTCTGGAATATATTCAGGTGTATGCAACTGCAAAGACTACCCTTTGCCAAAACAGTACCTGCCACATAACAGGTGCTCAATAAATACTTGTGTGTGGATGAATGAGTTACCCTCTCACCATGTTCTGTCTTCTTCTTTGGTCCTCCTCTGACCTGGCCTTACCTTTCGAACGACATTGACCTGACCTGCATTAACGGTTTTTGAAGAGGCAACTGTTAAAATGTAGCGCACCTTGTCTGGGAGAAAAAGCTGGGCCCTCTTGACACTTTGGCACAAGTCACTTCTCAGTCTTCCAGACCAAGGCAAAGGCCTGGGATTTGTTCAGGTGAATTTCGACTGAGAAGGGAGAGGAGAGGTGAAGCCTGCAAAGGAGTGAGGGAAAGGAAAAGGCTAAAAGAAAGAGTCTGAAGATAGAATTACTTTTGCAATATTTTCGAAAGAGTCAGGCACCATTTTCTCCTGGGATGCCCAATACATTCACAGAATTAACAGAAATCAAGCCCACGGTTCAGGACGCTGCGTGGTTTAGGACTTTAAGGTAAGCCATCCCAGACCTAGGGCCAAGCTGCCGCATCTCCGTTTTGGGGGCGGCGGTGGCCCCAGCCCGGGAGTGGCCCCGGCCAATCTCCGCGGGCGGGCAGGAGCTCGGAGACCATTGGTTGGCGCGCTGGCTGCGGAGGGGCGGGGAGCGCCGCCGAAGGGGACTGTTTGCTCCTACGGGCTGTAGATGGAGCTGTCCGGCCCCGGCGAGGGGGAAGGCGCCTGGAAAACGTTCTTCTTCTCCCTGGCCGGCCCGAGTGGGGAACAGCACTCCCAGGATGCAGTTTGTGTCAACACGGCCGCAGCCTCAGCAGCTGGGCATCCAGGGCTTGGGGCTGGACAGTGGGAGCTGGAGCTGGGCCCAGGCTCTGCCCCCAGAGGAGGTCTGCCACCAGGAGCCGGCGCTGCGCGGGGAAATGGCCGAGGGAATGCAGCCCATGCAGGTGGGTGCCACCCCCGCCGGCGCCATGGCCGCTGCCGTGGGGGCGGGGCGCGGGCGGGCGCCGCGGGGACCGGGCCGCGCGTCCTCGGGGAGGCCTGGCCCGCTCCCTCATCTTGCGGCGCGGAGAGCAGGCCCCACGCCGGCGGGGCGGAGCGGGCCTCCGCGCAGGCCTGGGGCGCATCCCCGGCCTGTGCGGCCGCAGAGCGCGATCGCCGGGCCGAGCGCCCGCTGGGGTGCGGAGGCCTCGAGGCCGGGACCCCGGCCCGCCCTTTCCGGGACCTGGCAGAGCGGAGACCCATCGCCAAATCCGTCCCGGGGTCCCTTGTGCAGGCGGCCGGAGGCGGGAATGAATATCCTATGGGGGCTTATGCTACAGCCAGTTTGACCAGAAGCTTTTCAAAATGTTTTATTGCCATCTTTCACCAAGACCGAGGAATAATCCACTTTTCCCCTGCACCAGGTGTGAGCCAGGGAAGGGGTCGTGGAGCTGTGACTTTGTCCTCTTTCCGGCCGTTTGCAAAAGGCTGCACCCTGGAGTCGTCTGGGCAGCTCTTGTCGCCCGGGCTTCATCCCGGAGCAGCTAAGGCTGATCCTCGGGAGCCAGAGGAGGCACCAGTCGCTTAAGGCTCCCTCAGTGATCTTCCGCGCAGGGTCTGAGAGCCAGTGCTCCAGAATTGGGCATAAGACCGAGGGACCTGGTGCACCCTGTGGCTTCCCCGAGGTGGGGGGGGGGAGTCTGAGTGCCCGGATGCACCTCATAGGCCCCTGCTGTGTGTAATCGGTTCTCAGCTTTAAGTCTGAGGAAACTCAGCTGGGCCGTGACTTCCTAAACTTTAACTGTCAGCCCTGTCCCCTCTGTGAAGCTTCCTGGAGCCCAGATGGAGCCTTTGATAGAGATATGGCCACCTCTGACTTAGAAGGGCCTGGCATTCCTAAGGCCCTGCCCTCCACTCAGGCCTGTCACCAAGGCACTCTCAGAAAGCTGTAGGGTCCTCCTCTGTGACTGTTGGGGCTCTGATTTAGAGAGGGTGGCTAGCGTCTTAGTCATTGGTCTGCCCAGGCCACCTCAAAGCAGCAGGTCTCTACTTTTTGTAGCCTGAGGGCCTCCTAGGCAGCAACAGGACAGACAGAAAATGACACCTCCTCCTGTCCCAGGTGGGAAGGAGAGTCATTTATCAGCTGTAGCTGTTGTCCAGTGAGTCCTAGGTGCTGGCATAGTGTAACACCAGTCCCCCAGATTACTAGTGAACTGTGACCACCCTCAACTCTTCTCTCTTGGCCTCAGGGCTCAGCTCACTAGCTGCTCCTCCTGGCCTCACCTTCTGGGGTGAGGGGTTGTGCTGGAAGATTCAGGCAGAGGCCCCAGGCCCTGGGGCAGCTCTTCCCCAGAAAGTGGAGAGGGGAGCCTAGAGGAGTTTTTCTCTTTGTCTTATACTTCTTGCCAGTGAGGGATGTCTCCTCTTCCTCTGTAATGAGTGACTTTTTTTTTTTTGAAGACAGAGTCTCACTTTATCACCCTCAGTAGAGTGCTGTGGTATCACAGCTCACAGCAACCTCCAAATCCTGGCCTTAGGCTATTCTCTTGCCTCAGCCTCCGGAGTAGCTGGGACTACAGGCGCTCGCCACGACACTCAGCTATTTTTTGTTGTTGTTGCAGTTTGGCCGGAGCTAGGTTCAAACCTGCCACTCTCAATATATGAGGCTGGTGCCCTACCTATCCACTGAGCCATAGGTGCCGCCCAATGAGTGACATTTTTGATAAACCTGTTTTCGTTTTGCAAAATATTAATCAAACAAGTCATATGTAGGGGGAAGCTGCTTGTCTGGCCTCTCCCTGGGGCTCTCTGGTCTGTCCCTTGACTGCAGCCCTGGCAGGAATGGCAGCAGTGATGCTTGCCTGAGAGGCGTTTTTGTTACCTATAGCACCTGGAGCTGCTCCGGTTGGCAGTGCAGGGAGGTGCCGTAGGATGACCAGCTGTTTCTTTCTGTCTCGATTTCATCATCTTTAAAGCAGAGATCATCATTCTTGCCCTAACCTGCTGAAAGATTGCTGGGAGATTAGCATCACATCACTTATGTGAAAGTTTTTACTTTGAAAGAAAAAACACTAAGCAACTATGAAGTTTATCTTTAAGTCTGGCCCTTGGAAAAAGTAGCTATTCTATTCTAAGAAAGTGGTCTGTGACATTTTAGTCAGGGGTCACAGCCTTCACTTGCCAAGGGTCAAGGTGGGTAAACCAGTGACCAGCCTGACTTCTATAGGCAGGAAATAGGAGAGTGATTAGTGGTTGGGTGGGTGGCCACTCTTGCCATTGCTGAGGGCATTAGTGAGCACCAAGCCTGAGGGGTGGGCGTTTAGCAGAAGAGGGACAATCTGTAGCATTTGGTTAGTTGTCCTCTGTTCTCAGGCAACTTCCCCCCACACATAGGTCTCGTCCTGTTCTGTCACTTAACTCCCTTTGCACACAGGCTCAAGAATGGGACATGGATGCCCGGAGACCCATGCCTTTTCAGTTCCCGCCCTTCCCGGACAGGGCGCCTGTCTTCCCTGACCGCATGATGCGGGAGCCACAGTTGCCCACAGCAGAGATCTCACTATGGACCGTGGTGGCCGCCATTCAGGCTGTGGAACGCAAGGTGGATGCCCAGGCCAGCCAACTGCTGAACCTGGAGGGGCGCACGGGGACAGCTGAGAAGAAGCTAGCCGACTGCGAGAAGACAGCTGTGGAGTTTGGCAACCACATGGAGAGCAAGTGGGCCGTGCTGGGGACCCTGCTGCAGGAGTACGGGCTGCTGCAGAGGCGGCTGGAGAACTTAGAGAACCTGCTACGCAACAGGAACTTCTGGGTCCTGCGGCTGCCCCCGGGCAGCAAGGGCGAGGCCCCCAAGGTATGTAGGGGTCCCCAGAGTCAGTGTGGAGGTGAGGAACAGCCCAGGTGAACAAAACCCTGGGTTTTATTTTGTCAGTTCTTACAAACTTCTTGGGCTCTTCATTTCAGTGCCTCTGCTTTACCTGGCCTGGAATGCTCCAGCCCAGCACGGCTGGCCTCGGCTTATTCCCCATAGAGTCTGCATGCTTCCCTCTTAGATCCTTTGTCCTCACTTGTCCTAGACTCTCCCCGAGTCATGTGGTTATCTGCAGATTCCTGCAAGTCTTCACTCCTTGCTTTGTCCACTTGGCACCTACTGGTGACCATTTGTCATTGGTTGTCTTTGTATGTCCTCATCTGAATGTGGCTGACATTGGACCAAGCCACGCCAACCAGCATTGCTTTCAAGTCATGATCATTAACCTCAGATGGGCCCTTCGTGAGGTTTAGAATTCATGCTCCATTTCCTGTTCCATTCACCACTCCACATTATCAGCACTGCCTTCTATTTTGCTGAGAGAATGGAGTCACCCAGAAGGGGCTTTCACACACTGTTCATTCACCTGCTGCCTTGGCTCCCACAGACTCTGCGTTCTCTTACTTTGGTGTGGTGTCCACACCCTTCCCCCTTCGCTCGGGTTCTCTCTAGCATCTCTTCCCTTTTCTCCCACATCATCAGTTCTCCTTGCTACGCTGGGTATTGCTATGCTGGGTCTTGCCCACCAGCATGTGAACTCTCCCTCCCACAGCAGCCCATCTCTGTCACAGAAATCCTCCACATAGCGCCAAAGTTCTCTGCTCCTTTTCCGAGCAGAATCCCTTAAAAGAGTTGTCTATACATGTTATCTCTGATTCTTTCTTCCCTAGCTTCTCCCTTCCCCATTATCCCTTCTTTTATTAAAGAATATTCAAACATATACAAAAGTAAATGGAATAGTGTTGTGATCCCCTGTGAACTCTTCTTCAGCTTTAATACAAATCAACTCTTGGCCAATCTTGTGTCACCTAAATCCTTACCCACTTCTCACCATCACATTTTATTTTATTTTATTTATTTATTTTTGTTGTTGAGACAAGAGTCTCACTATGTTGCCCTGGGTAGAGTGCTATGGTGTCACAGCTCACAGCAGCTTCAAACTCCTGGGCTCAAATGATCGTCCTGCCTTAGCCTCCAGAGTAGCTAGGACTACAGGCACCCACCACGACACTCGTCTATTTTTTGGTTGCATTTGTCACTGTTGTTTAGCAGGCCTGGGCCAGGCCCGAACCCTCCAGCCTCAGTGTATGTGGTGGGCACCCAGCCACATCCCATTTTATTTTGAAGCAAATTCCAGATGTAATTATTTCATTTGTAAATGTTTTGGTGTTAGCTCTAAATGATAGGAACTCTTTAAAAAAGAATAACCTTGATGTTATCACCACCACAATAACCTCAAATATCTAGTCAGCGTTCAAGTTTTTATTTATTTTATTTTATTTATTTATTTATTTGCAGTTTTTGGCCAGGGCTGGGTTTGAACCCACCACTTCCAGCACATGGGGTTGGCGTCCCACTCCTTTGCTCCACAGGCACTGCCCTATTTTTTTGAGACAGAGCCTCAAGCCGTTGCCCTGGGTAGAGTGCTATGGCATCACAGCTCACAGCAACCTCTAACTTCTGGGCTCAAGCAATTCTCCTGCCTCTGCCTCCCAAGAAGCTTGGTGGGCTCAGGCTGGATTTGAACCCACCAGCTTAGGTGTATGTGGCTGGCGCCTTAGCTGCTTGAGCCACAGGCGCTGAGCTGGTGTTCAAGTTTTTAATTGTTTCCACTTTTTTTTTGCTTTTTTTTTTGTTTTTGTTCAATTCAGGATTTAAATAAGGTCCACACATTGGGGTTGAGATGTTTCTTAAGTCTTTTTTTAATCTATCGGCTCCTCCTCTATCTTTTATTTTCCCTCGTAATTTATCTGTGGAAGGAATGGGGCCACCTGTCCTATCAAGTGTCTGACTGTCTGAATTCGGCTGACTGCACCCTCATGGTCTCATTTAACACATTCCTGTCTTCTCAGTGTTTTTGGAATTGGTTCTTTTTTTTTTTTTTTTTTTTTTTTGAGACAGAGCCTCAAGCTGTCCCCCTGGGTAGAGTGCCGTGGCATTACAGCTCACAGCAACCTCCAACTCCTGGGCTCAAGCGAGTCTCCTGCCTCTGCCTCCCAAGTAGCTGGGACCACAGGCGCCCGCCACAACGCCTGGCTATTTTTTGGTTGCAGCCGTCATTGTTGTTTGGCGGGTCCGGGCTGGGGATTCGAACCTGCCACCTTAGGTGTACGTGGCTGGCGCCCTAGCCGGTTGAGCTATAGGCACCAAGCCTGGAATTGGTTCTTGTTGCGACCACCCAGGTCACACCTTTCCACCCTCGTGCTACCCCTGGTATTACAGCCAGTGATGAGTCCTCAGTCTTCCTCCTCCCTGTGCTGTCTGCCCCACTGTATGCAGGTGACTCACCCTCTTTAAAACCCCTTTCATGGCCAGGCATGGTGGCTCACATTTGTAACCCTACCACTCTGGGAGCCTGAGGCAGGTGGATTGCTTGAACTCAAGAGTTCGAGACCAGCCTGAGTAAGAGCGAGCCCCTGTCACTACTACAAATAGAAAACCTAGCCGTGTGTAGTAGTGGGTCCCTATGGTCCCAGCTACGCGGGAGGCTGAGGCAGGAGCTTAAAAGTTTGAGGTTGCAGTGAGCTACAGGGATGTCACGGTCCTCTACACAGGGTGACAGAGTAAGCCTCTGTCTCAATAAATAAATAAATACACCTCTTCCACGTGGCTCCAGGGCACTGTTCTCCCTTGACTCTTTTCCTACCTCACTCGCTGCTGTCTCTCAGTCTTCTCTGTAGGTTTCGCCTCCTTTGCCAACTTCTTGTTTCAAGTCCAGGGCTGTGTCTTGGCCTTCCACTGTTTACACTCACTCCTGATGACTGCATCCAGTCTCATGGTGTTAAATGCAATCTGTGCTGTCAGCTCCCAAACAGATTCTTTTCTTCCCACTCTCCCACTCGCTGTGTCTTGCCCAGATGCCTATTAATTCAGATCTCTATTTGGATGTCAGTAAATGTCTTAGATTTCGCCCAGATGTCTATTAATTCAGCATCTCCATTTGGATGTCAGTAAATATCTTAGATTTCACATGACCAAACTCTGTTCCAGATTTTCTACCTGAATCTGTTCCACCCAAAGTCATCCTTATCTCTGTTGATGATGGTTCCATCCTTTCTGGTGCTCAGGCCAAAACTCTGGAGTCATACTTGTCTCTTTTCTTTTTCACATCCTGCTTCCAACATATTAGTAAATACTGCTTGATTTTTATTCAGAATATATCCACAATCTGAATGCTTCTCAACACCTCTACTGCTGTCAGTGCCGTCTGGTCTGAGCTGTATCATCTCTTATCTGATTATTGCCATGGCCTTCTGATGGATCTGCTTGTCTCCATCCTTATCCCCAAACTATATACAGTCTAGTCTCAACAGAACAGCCAGCCGGATGATCCCTTTAATACATAAATAGTCAGGTACACCTGCACTTAAATTTCCCAAATGGCTTCCCATCTGACGCAGAATAAAAGCGTGAGTTGAGAGGCCATGGTGGCTCATGCCTGTAATCCTAGCACTCTGGGAGGCCAAGACGGGTAGATTGCTTGAGCTCAGGAGTTCGAGGCCAGACTGAGAAAGACCCCCACCTCTATTGAAAATAGAAAAAAAAAATTGGCTAGGCATCATAGTGGGCACCTGTAGTCCCAGCTACTCAGGAGGCTGAGGCAAGAAGATCACTTGAGCTCAGGAGTTTGAGGCTTCTGTGAGCTATGAGGCCATGATACTCTATCCAGAGCAATTGAGACTCTGTCTCAAAAAGAAAAAAAGAAAAAAAAGCCCTGTGTTTGTCTATGGCGCCTGCTCTCTTCCCTGCCTCTTGGCTTCCTTTTTCTTCCCTTCCCTCATGTCACTGAGTAGCTCCTTCTCTGGATATCTGCCAAACTCTGCATCCCTGCATCCACCAGGGGTCTACTCAGTTGTCCTTCATCAGGGTCCCCTTCCACATCCACCCTGTCTATAAAATGACCAAGTGCCCCCAGCATGTTCTTCTCCTAGGTCCTGCTCTTATTTTCTCCAAAGCACGTATGCCCCTGGCATCTTAAATATGTTTATTATTTTTTTTTTTTTTATCATCTTGGTTGGTTTTCCCCAATCACAATGTAAATTCTGCTCAGTTCACTGCTGTCCTTCTGCCTATGACAGTACCTGGTTTAGAGTTGGAGGCAAGACATGACTCTCCAGCTGGGGAGCTAACAGCTCCGCGGAAGGGGCCAGGTCTTAAGAGTCTGTGCACCTGCTGCGGCAACCAAACCTATTGACTTTGCCAAAGTGTTGTTTGATGTTTATTTACTGAAGGCTTCACAGAATTGAGTTGTGATAGTGGCTTTGGTTCCTTCACAAAACATTGCCTAGCACTGGAGCCCACACAGAGTGCTTTTTAGTGTGGCTTTGCACATATTGCTTGTCTAGCACGATGAGCATCTGCTAACACCCTGCCTTCTTCTCTGGGCTGTGTGTTTAATTCTGTGTCGCGTCTTTATGTGGCACAATGTGTTCTGTATGGTGGATTAGGCTTTCAAGGAGCCTCGAGTTGACATGTGTCCTTGCAGAATAATGAAATGGTTGGGGGTCCAGAATGAGAGCACTTGGGTTTGAATCTTGACTTTGCCTCGTACTGGTTTTCCTACCATTGGTAAAGTATGTTTTTTGTTGTCTCTGAGCCTCCTCAATTCCTCTTTTGGAAGAAGTGGAGTATAGATAATTAAGTAAATTCTCAGCTGGTTCCTCTGAATTTCAGTATTATTGTCATAAAATGAAGGTGATAGTTTGCTTACTTCATGGAGTTGTGAAAAATAATTGATTTTGTTTATGAGAAAACACTACGTAGGTCATTGTGTTAGTAACCTGTTGCTGTGTAACAGACTACCCCCAAACAAACATAGCTGCCTAAGAAAAATAGTTTCTCATCTTGCTATTTCTATGGGTCGGGAATTCAGGAGCTGCTTAGCTGAGTGGTTCTGGCTAAGAGTCCCATGAAGTTACATTCCAGCTATTGACTGGGGCAGCAGCTATCTGGGGCTTAACTGGGACTGAGGGTCTGTTTCTAAGATGGGTCACTTACTATGCTGTTGGCAGGAGGTCTCATGGTGTGGACCTTCCCCATAGGGCTACTTGAGCTTCCTCAGAGCATGGCAGCTGGCTTCCCCCAGAGGAAATGAGCCAAGAGAGACTAGGATGGAAGCAGCCATGTCTTTTACAACTTTGTCTCAGAAGCTTTACACTTTCATTAACCAATGTTTTAGAGGCAAATCACCAAATCTTGTCCACACTCAAGGGGAGAAGAAATAGGCTCTACCTATTGAAGAGACTGTCAAATAATTTGTGGACATATTTTAAAACTACCGCAATCATAAAGCACCATGAAAATGTTAATTGATGTTGCTAGCAACAGTCATAATTCATTGTCTACTCTTGGGCATGCTGGATGGGCACAGATCATGAAGAAAGACAGACTGCATCTTGGATGTTCCAGGTATAGGCAGGAGCAGAGGAACTTGAGGTAGCAGAGCTGAGACGGGCTTTTCTGAGGTTGAGATGATCCTGAAGGGAACAAGTTGATGGGGAGGGAGAAACTAAAGATGAGAAAAAGAAGAGGGTGTCTCTATGGAGTTGCACAGGTGGGAGGTGGAGGAGAAATGAAGGCCGAGTATTGACAGGTGTGGCTGTGCAGGAAGGAGGAAGACGAGGAAGAAGCAGTGTCCCCCTGAGATCAAAGGATGGAAGAAAATGGGAGAAGGCCAGGTGGAGGTTTGGGAGAGTGAGAAGTTTGAAACAAGTCTCCCAGGGAACATAGTGATCTCTCAACAGGAGATTAGCGAAAGGCCTTGAGGCGCCATGAATTTATGAAGGATGTCATCTGCAGGATTTTGTGAGTTTTATCTAACAACAGGGAGTTCAAATGAGGAAAGGGATCTATATTAACTTTCCTGGGTTGGCTTGACGCCTATGGCTCAAGTGACTAAGGCGCCGGCCACATACACCTAAGGTGGCGGGTTCGAATCCCCAGCCCGGGCCCGCCAAACAACAATGACGGCTGCAACCAAAAAATGGCCAGGCGTTGTGGCGGGTGCCTGTGGTCCCAGCTACTTGGGGGGGCTGAGGCAGGAGACTCGCTTGAGCCCAGGAGTTGGAGGTTGCTGTGAGTGTGATGCCATGGCACTCTACCCAGGGGGATAGCTTGAGGCTCCGTCTCAAAAAAAAAAAAAAACTTCCCTGGGTTGAGGATTTCCTAAGTCTGGTGGAAATTGCAAGGAGTTAAAAGTTCTAGTTCTGGCTGGGCGCGGTGGCTCGTGCCTGTAATCCCAGCACCGTGGGAGGCTGAGGAGGGAGAATTGCTTGAGCTCAGGAGTTCGAGACTTGCCTGAGCGAGAGTGAGACCCCAACTACTAAAAAAATGGAAAAACCCAGCCAGGTGCTGCTGCGAGCACCTGTAATCCTAGCATCTGCCGAAGGTTGAGGCAGTGGGATGCCCACAGCCTGAATCTGAGGTTGCAGTGAGCTATGACACCATTGCATTCTGCTCAGAGCATAGGGTGGGACTCTGTCTCAACAACAACAACAAAAACTTCTAGCTCTTGATTCCAGAGAAGGATGGTGAGATATAGTGAGTAGGGAGGAGCCTACTCACACGGGTACACATTGCCAGTGCACAAGCCACCCTGAGAGTTGCGTTCACCTGGTTCAAGGGCTGACGTTTCTAAGTCATGAAAAGGTGCTGCTTTTCACCACTGCTGTGCGCCTAACTCTGCTGTCTTTTTCTAAGTGCACCAAGGTGCCACATGGTCTAGCTTTGGCCCTGTAAATGCAGGTACAAAGACTGCAAGACTAGGCCTGGGAGTGGGTGAGAATGGAGCGCTTGGATTCTGCAGAATGAGAGAGAAAGGCTGGCTTGGTGGGGCTGGTGGGGTGGTAGGAGGGAAGCCTGTGTGGCCACAGAAGGAAGTTCAGTTATCAAACTCATGGAAGTGAAATCATTTTGCACAGTTTGGTCTCAGGTAAGATGGTGTTTGCTGGTGAGTGGCTGAAGTGAGAAGGGAGGAAGATCCTTGTCAACCTAGAATAACAGCTTTATGTCACAGAGCAGGTTGATAGACAAGTGAGTGACCCTTCAGGCAACAGAAAAGTGTGTTGGCTCCCTGCGGTGTGCTCTTCCGGATTGAGAGATAGCAGACCAAGGTCCTGGAGCTTTAGTACAGGCCTTTATTTATTTATTTATTTATTATTATTTTTTAGACAGAATCTCATTTTGCCACCGTCAGTAGAATGCTGTGGTGTTACAGCTCGCAGCAACCTCAAACTCTTGGCCTTAAGCAATTTTCTTGCCTCAGCCTCCCAAGTAGCTGAGACTACAGGTGTCCACCACAATGCCTGGCTATTTTTAGAGATGGGGTCTTACTCTTGCTCAGGCTGGTCTGGAACTCCTGATCTTAGGCAGTCCACCCCCCTCAGCCTCCCAGAGTGCTAGGATTACAGGCATGAGCCACTGCACCTGGCAGCACGGGCCTTTGGATTTTGCATGTTGTATTGACAAAAATGTAACTGTGTACACAGAGGCAACCTGACCTGAAATACAGGTTTGATAGCAGAGTTTTACTGTGCTTGGCTTGACACCCACTCTGAGAACCTTCTACCCTCTGTCACCCTGATTGCCCAAAGAAGCACATTGACTGTACTTTACCTTCAGGTATCCAGTTGACCTATAAGTGAACTAACAAAGGACGTAGTTAAATGTTTTTAAACGGTGTGGGCAGCATTGACCATCATTATTACTGGAAGCACGAGAAGGTCGGGGTCAGAGGACTGACTGCATTGAAGTGGGCTGCCCAGGGCTAGGACTCAGAAGTAGGGGCTGGAGCCATGGGGCAGGGGACAGGCTCAGGGCTGGGGTGGGGCCCATGGCCGGCAGGTGATGGGGGCAGGAAGGAGCAAGCAGGAGGAATTGTACTAAAGGTCTTATTGGTTCAGGTTCCAGTGACTTTTGTCGACATTGCTGTTTACTTCTCTGAGGACGAGTGGAAGAACCTGGATGAATGGCAGAAGGAGCTTTATAATAATCTTGTTAAGGAGAACTACAAAACCCTGATGTCCCTAGGTAAGCACACCTTTCCCCTTGGGTGCATGGTCTCTAGAGAGAGTTGTGAAATGCTTGCTGATCCGCATTAACCCCACCTGGGCAAGTCGTCTCTTGTTTATACCAGATGGAAACTCAAGAAACTATTTGCTTCTAATGCTAATAAGATAGATACAGGATGAATATGAAAAACTCAGTAACAAGGCCTGTTGTCATAGAATTCAGCAATACGCCAACCACTGCTATTTGGAATATAGTAAAATAGCACCCTTTGCACCTCACTATGCTGCCCCCCAACAGCCTGAGGTAGGCCGTAGTTGGTCTAATGTTGGCTTTTGGAGACCAGCTCTTTCTACACTAGACATTATTTAGTTGTTTTCAAGGTTCCTCCTGAGCTATTGACCACCTACCTTACTTGGACACCTGCTACCATGTGGAGGGACATGGGTGGAGGGGACCCTGGCTAGTGAGAGCCCTCCTGTCATCTGGCTCTTGGTGCCCTGGCCAGCTTCACTCAGCCCTCCTTCTCCAACTCACTTCCAGATACGGAGGGCCCAGTGCCCAAGACAGATGCCCCAGCCCCAGCTGAGCCCAGGGAAGAGCCTTGTGTGTGGGAGCAGCGTCACCCTGAGGAGAGAGAAATCTCCATGGATCCAGACACAGGTGATGGCAGCTGAAGAGAGTGCCAGGTGCAGGGCCCGGCAGTGGAGGAGAGCCAGGCAGCCTGCATGTTGGGAGGCACTCCTACACGTCTTCCAGGTGGAGCATGTCTTGAATTGTTCCCAGGAGCCACTTTTGCTGTAGTTGAAGTTTGGTGGTCTCATACAGGAAGAGATCTTAGGGTCTGAAATTGCACCAGGAGTATGTGTCCTAAGGTTTGGAAAAGCCATGTAGCTCCAGACTCATAGGTAAACTGCTTGGAAAGATGAAGGGCCTGATGGGGAACTGCAGAGAGAGGCCCTAGGCTGGGAGAGCACTGAAGGCCCCGAGCCCAGGCTCAGAGAGGTGGACAGGAGCTAAAAGGGAGTCTGCAGCAGACCAAGGTTGTACCCTGGCCCAGTGTCCATTACTCAGCTGTGATCTGCAGCATCAGCTCCTCACTCCTACACAGAAACACGCACATCACACGCAGACTAGCCCAGCAGGCTTTTCTTCCCTACAAACAGAATCTCAAGTTCTGAAGAAGTCCAGTTCCCTGAGCCTGTCATCACACAGGAGCTCTCAGTAGGATGGGAACTTCCAGGGACCTTGTCCCTGCTCTGTCCTGGAAGTCTTTTCTCAGGGCCCCAGCAGTGCTGGACGAGGTAGATTCTGGCTGAAACTGCATTTCCTGCCAGATTAGATGAGCTTTCACCATCTGGGGCCTCTGTCCTTCCTTGTTTTTTCGTGGAGAGCACTTTTACTGAGCCTTCTCTCAGAAGGTAGCTCCTAGGGCCACATTCTTCTCCCTCCTTACCAGTCTTTCCATTTTATTGGGGTTTAATTTATAGACCATGAAGTTTACTCTTTTAAAATATGCAATTCTGTGTTTCATAAAGTTTTTTAATTATCACCACCATCTAATTCTAGAACTTTCCATCATAAGAAGCCCCAGACCCCTTAGCAGTCACTCCCCACTCTCTCGTCCCCACAACCCTTGCCAGTCACTCGTCTGCTTTCTGTCTCAGTGGAGTTTCCTGTCCTGGACATCTCATCTAAAATGGTTCCTTCCCTGACCTCGTCAAACACTGCAGATGTTTATGTCCGGCAGCTGTGGTGACAACCTAGTCTTACGCAGTAGCTTTTACATTGAAGCACTGAAACCTGAGCAGGTTCAGTGGGTTTTTGAGCCATTGCTGTGCATCAGATGGAGCCTGTTTTTTTTTTTTTTGAGACGGAGCCTCAAGCTGTCCCCTTGGGTAGAGTGCCATGGCATCACAGCTCACAGCAACCTCCAACTCCTGGGATCAAACGAGTCTCCTGCCTCAGCCTCCCAAGCCGCTGAGACCCCAGGCGCCCGCCACAATGACCAGCTATTTTCTGGTTGCAGCCATCATTGTTGTTTGGCAGGTCCGGGCTGGATTCGAACCTGCCACCTTAGGTGTATGTGGCTGGTGCCTTAGCCACTTGAGCCACAGGTGCCGAGCCGAGCCTGTTTTATAAATGAGAAGAGCAGCCCAGAACCCGGAGAGATTAAATGGCTCATGCACTGAGTCAGTGAGGCCACTAGGAGCAGCAGCCCATCTTCAGATTCTTCGCCTCATCTCTATCCTGTTGCCTAAGCTGCCTCCTGCTGGTGCTAGCACACTGCACCCAGAAATGCCTTCAAATGAAAGAGATCCAGTTTGTCACATACTACAGTTCTGTGGAGAGGACCTGTCATTGTTATTTATGAACAGTGACCCCTCACTTCATGTCATCAGTAGGTTCTTGGAAACTGACTTTAAAAGAAAGACTGTATAACACAACTGATTTTTTTTTTCTCATCAGTGTTACAGTGAAACAAAGTCAAAGGAAATGATGTTATTTGAGGACCTTCCCTGTGTCTTACTGCTTAAAGTCTCTAAGAAGCTTTGATGACATTAAGTGAGGACTGACTGTTTAAAGAAGTCAGGCATCGTCTACCTGAGAACACAGCTTGGTTGTGTCTTTTTGCCTGTCCCGACTACTTAGTAATCATCATATGTATGCCAGTGGGTGTGTGGACTTGGCCGTGGCCTGGCTGCTCTTTCTGACTGGGGTGAAAAACAAGGTCTAACAACTCCTTCATGGAGGTCAAACTTGTCCTGATTAGCACACAGCATGGTACTTTTTAAACTCTGTCTCTGGCCTTGTCACATCTCATTTTGCTGCTTGCCTATTTGTTTTTCTTGAATGTTGACTGCCTTTCTACTCCTGGGACATTCTACTCCCCAGGGTCCTCTGTGGCTCCAACAGGAATCCAAGATCCCTGGACTCTCCCCTGGCAAGTGCTGAGAGTCATATTCTGACCCCAGAATGTTCTGGTGACCATTGGGCAGAAAAAAGACACCAAGCAATGTGATTCTTTGTACCCAGGAGCTGAGCCTCTGGTGCCCACACAGGACGCACCCTCCCAGGTGAAACGTGAGGAAGCCCTGTGTGTCCGGGAGCAGCGGGGCCTGGAGGAAAGAGCCATCCCCACAGAATCCATCACTGGTGAGTAAGCCACTCAGCCGCCCAGACCACAAATGCTTCACATGGTCTCCATGCTCTTGGAGTTGTCTGTTGTGTGTGCCAGGCCATGGGACTGAGCTAGAAATGGTAAGGGCCATGGGTCCAGTATTGGGCTGAGACAGGACCCTTCCAGGACACAAACATGACACCAGGCACTGACGAGTGCTGGCCCATCTAGGCCCATCTTAGCTTGTTCTGTTTCTTATTTGTATTATTGGTCTTTAACTATTTCTCCCTCACCTTTTTTTTTTTTTTTTTTTTGACATAGAGTCTCAAGTTGTCTCCCTGGGTAGAGTGCTGTGGTGTCACAGCTCACAGCAACCTCAAACTCTTGGGGTCCAGCGATTCTCTAGCCTCAGCCTCCCAAGTAGCTGGGACCACAGGTGCCCGCCACAATGCCCAACTATTTTTTTTTTTTTTTGGTTGCAGTTGTCATTGTTGTTTTAGCTGCCTGGGCCAGGTTCAAACCTACCAGCCTTGGTGTAGGTTGTCAGCACCCTATCCACTGAGCTACAGCTCCCGCGCTCTACCTCACTTTTAAAAACAATATTCTGGCAGAAGTGCTAAGCACTTTCCTAGGCTTGGTGGGTGGGGGAACAGAGAGGTCAGCAAGACCTGTTCCCTTGGATGGCACCTGTGGCTCAGTGGGTAGGGCGCCAGCCCCATATATCAAGGGTGGTGGGTTCAAACTGGCCCTGGCCAAACTGCAACAAAAAAATAGCCAGGTGTGATGGGCACCTATAGTTCCAGCTACGTGGGAGGCTGAGGTAAGAGAATCGCCTAATCCCGAGAGCTGGAGGTTGCTGTGAGCTGTGAAGCCATGGCACTCTACCAAGGGTGACAAAGTAAAACTCTGTCTCTTAAAATAAAAAGACCTGCTCCCTGACTAGGAAGACCTTCCATTGTTTTAAACAGTTTTTACGGGCTGCTGCCTCTGTGCCAGGTACCCACATGGCTGTAGGCCTGTGGGGAGGTCCTTTTAGATGGTGTTTCAACTGGACTCTAGTTGTAGGTGAGAACTCTGTTGGAGCAAATGTGCCCATGAGTCAGAATCCTCCAGAGCAACAGAACCAATAAGGATATGTGTGTGTGTGTGTATAGAGACAGAGATGGCTTTATTTTAAGAAATTGGCTCGAACGTTTTAAAACAATAACTAAGAAAATGAAAATGACATGAAGGCTATGTTAACCAGTTTGATGGAAGTGTTTCAGATTGTGTGTGAAAACCCACACTGTACCCTAGAAGTTCATTAATGTACATAGTTATCATTCAATTAAAAAAAAAAAAAAGAAATTGGCTCACATGATCATAGAGGCTGGCAAGTCTGGAGCTTACAGGGCAGGCCAGCGGGCTGGACACCTAGGGAAGAGTTGATGTTGCAGCTCCAGTCTGAGGAGAATTCCCTCTTCCTTGGGGAAGGTCAGTCCTTTTCTATTAGGCCTTCTTCATCTAGTTGGATGAGGCCCACCCATGTTAGGGAGGGTCTTCTGCTTTACTCAGAGTCTACTGATTTAAATGTTAATCTCATCTAAAAAATAGCTTGATGGAAACTATTCTAAATAATGTTTGACCAAATAGTTGGGTACTGTGCCAAGCCAAGTTGACACATAAAATTAACCCTCAGAAGATATATTAACATACTGTAGCTCTTTACTTATCCACAGGTTAGAGCTCCACAAACCTCATCCCCCCCTTAGTCAAAGCCTCAAACCCATAGGTAAGTGTGAACAGTGTCTGGGTAGAGGAAAGCCCGTTCACTCATCATCAGGCATGTTCCTTAAAAGCACCTTAAAAGAGATCTTTAACAGATAAGAAAGCAATGAAGGGTCAGTCAGGTTTAATAGATTCTGCAGAAGAAATAAAATGTAGGATCTCTTCCTTAACATCTTAAAAAAATCCCATTCAAAAGATCAAAAGGTTTCTTGGAACATTATTTTGTACCCCATACAATATATACAACTATAATTTGTTGATATGCAATTTTTTTAAAAGGCTTCCCGGAAGGTGTCATCTTCCTAGAAAATCCCCTCATGAGGATACATCCATGGTCGTCTCAGCATTAGGGCAGCAACCTCTTTCTGAGGACATTTAAGTTCTTGTAGCCCAGAGAGACTCTTTATCTTAAAGTCACTGTTTTGTCACTCCCTGTAGCATCCACTTATTTGCAGCAAAAGCTCCATTAATTGGGGCCAACCCAACTTAAACCTTTAGTTAATGAGACTAATTTAATTATACCTGATGTTTGGGGTAAAGAGATAATTGCATGAAACCAGAAATTTATGCAAAACACAAAGCTTGCAGGCAGTTTCCCATCTTCTAATGCCTTTGCTGCTCTTGTCCCCACGAGTAGACTCCCCAATTTCTGCCCAGGACCTCTTGTCCCGGATTAAACAGGAGGAGCACCAGTGTGTGTGGGATCAGCAGGATCTGGCAGACAGAGATATCCCCACGGACCCCAATTCAGGTGAGAAAGATGCCAGAATGAATGCTGAGGGCAGCCAGCATTTCTCAAAAGGAATCGCAGTTGATGATTTATTGTGTTAATGGAACGGATACTAAAATTACTTCCACACTGGGTTTTGGATAATAAAAACAATCAAAAGATTTTAGAAACTGTGTGTATTTCTGTCAGAAAGTCATATACTGCAACTCTTACGTACCCATCATAACTAAAAATTTTAAAAAATTAAAAATAAGTGGGAAAAAATATTATTTACACATTCTGGAATTTCTCAAGTGAATATTCCTAAGATGACTCCTAAGAAACTTCTAGGGAGGGTCCAGCCGTTCAGGGAAGCATAAAAGAATAGCATGGAAGCTCCGCCTGGCCAGGGCCTATGTACATTGTTACAGAGATGGAGAAGTCCAGTGTCTTTTCGCCTGGTGGTTATGACACCAAAGTCTTACCCCCCCATACTAGGGAGATGAGATGAGAAGTAGAATCTAGGCTTCCTTGTAGTTTATCAACTTGACAACAGAGAAGTTAAACTCAGGGCTGAGGAGCACAGAGGCTTCCTGATGAAGTCAGCAGGCTTCTCTGCCAGTCTTATCAGTGGCCTTTTGTGGCTGCCTTTGCTGTTGCTGGTTTCTGAGACTCACCAATCAGCTGGGGTCCTGTGGGCTGTCAGCCTTAAGGCTGACCTCTGGCCTATCCTGGCTCCACAGGTTCCCAGAGGATTGGTAGACAGATCGGAAAGATCCAGGTTCTAATACTGGCTGTGCCTCAGGATAGCCTTTGGGATGAGCCTCCTCCTCTCTGACCAATTTGACATGTCGTGAGCAGTGAGTGAGAGCCAGTTTAGGAAGGCACTTTAGTGGGGGAGGAATGATGGCCTCTACATGCTTCACAGACACCACAACTGCCACATGCCCTATGAGCTGGAGCCTTTGCATGTAAGGTTTTTGAAGCTTTGATAAGATGCCAAACAGAAGTGAACAAAATCTAAGATGCCCTTGTTTCCCTGACACAGAGTCTCTCATCTCAGCACATGACATTTTGTCATGGATCAAGCAGGAGGAGCAGCCATACCCATGGGGCTCACGTGACTCAGTGGAAGGAGAGCTCGGATTAGATTCTGGCCCCAGTGAGTAATGCGCCCACCGCGACCCTGAGTGTCTCCTCTTGAGCTAAAAGGCTGAGGCCTGAAATGAAGACTGGTTGCTTTCCTCAGCCTGTCCCTTATGGCATGACGTTCTGTTGATGGCAGCCTTTCAGAGATCTGCACCAAAGCGCTATCTCTTTCTTTTTGGCATGTAAGAACAGGTGTATTAACCTCCAAGTGCTGTTATAACAAAGTCCCACATGTTGGGTGGCTTAAAATCAGAAATTTATTCTCTCACATTTCCATAGGCTGAAAGTGCAAAATCAAGGGGTTGGCAGAGACGTGTCCCCTCTGAAGCCTGTGGGGGAAATCTTCCTGCTGCTGGCAGTTGTTGGCAGTCTCTGGCGCTCTGTGGCTTGTGGCTACATCACTCCAGTCCTCCATCTTCACTTGGTGTCCTCTGTTTGTCTGTCCTCACATGGCCATCTTCCTATAAGGACACCAGGGGTCCACTCTATTCTAATACAACTTCATCTTAACTAACTACATCTGCAGCAACCCTATTCCCAGATAAGGCCTCATTCTCAGGTACTAGAGGTTAGGATTTCAACATATTTGGGGAGAAGGACATAATTCAATCCTTGATGGCAGGAAAGGTAGAGTGGTCTGGGGAGAGCTGAGCCAATGGTGCCTGAGGCAGGCAACAGGTGGCCACATACTAGAAAATGCTAGCCAAGTACCCAAGTCAGCCCTGAGTGGACATCCTCATGTAAGCGGTAAAGACACTGAAGCTCGGCTCGGCGCCTGTGGCTCAAGCGGCTAAGGCACCAGCCACATACACCTAAGGTGGCAGGTTCGAATCCCCAGCCCGGACCCGCCAAA
>NW_003852448.1:9254696-9260029 GCF_000181295.1 Otolemur garnettii | reverse complement strand
ACTCCTGGGCTCAAGCGAGTCTCCTGCCTCTGCCTCCCAAGTAGCTGGGACCACAGGCACCCACCACAACGCCTGGCTATTTTTTGGTTGCAGCCATCATTATTGTTTGGCGGGCCCGGGCTGGACTTGAACCCGCTACCTTAGGTGTATGTGGCTGGCGCTTTAGCCACTTGAGCCACAGGCACAGAACCGAACATGCCTTTTTTGTTTGTACTCCTAGTATCCTATAAGAGCTTAAATCCGTGTAGGAGCTGAGGACATAGGTTATTTCTGAATCTGAATGGCCATTTCAAACTCAGCTGAATGGATCATGCTTTCTGTGAGACAAATTTAGTTCAGTTCTAAAAGACCCAGGGCAGGTGGGCCTGGAGGAATTGGCTTGGGATGGTAGAGAAACAGTATATGCCCTTGTTTGAGATGAAATTGAAAGCAGTCCTCTTTTTTTTTTTTTTTTGAGACAGTCTCACTTTTTCACCCTCACCAGAGTGCTGTGGTATCATAGTTCACAATAACCTCAAACTTTTGAGCCCAAGTGATTCTCTTGCTCCAGCCTCCTGAGTAGCTGGGTGTACAGGCGCCCAGCTAGTTTTAGAGATGGGGTCTCATTCTTGCTCAGGCTGGTCTCAAACTCCTGAGCTTAAACAATCCACCGGCCTCGGGCTCCTAGTGTGCTAGAATTATAAGCATGAGCCCCTGTACCCAGCTAGGAAGTAGTCCTCTTTGTAACCTGTTGCCATGGTAAGATGACATGGGTGAAAGCCGGGGACTGGTGTGCAGGGAGAAATGGTAGCAGCTGACACCACTTTTTCCTCCACAGCCCCTGGGCCACCACTGCTAGCTCTGCCCTGAAGTGTCAGGAGCTGGCTCATCAGATGTGGGCTGGGAGGTTTTCCCCAAACCCTTGCTTATCCCTCAGTGCTACCTACCAGGTCCTCCAAGTTGGCTGGGAGCCTGTGGGCCTGTAGAAGCCTTTTCCTGAGGATCAGGGCTGTATGGAAGTCAACCTAGGAGGGCTGGGAAACAACCTAGGGGGCCATTTTCCTACTTGCATTTGGCTACGATGGCTCATAAAATGATTGGCCTCATTTTGTTTTATCTTTGGAAAGCCTTCAAATCCGAGCATTTGTGAGGAAATGCCCAGAATTTGGGAGATAGGAGTGTCTGAAGTGCTTCTCTTGTCTGCTCAGTCATTGTAGCTTCTTATCAGGGTCTCTGTTCTTGCTCAAAGTGGGCCCCCCTCACAGTTATTCATGTTGGAATTTGAAACTGGTGTCTCATCTGTGGTTTCTTTGAGGCTTCAGACCAACCTAGTATGTGGTTGCCAGGGACAACTGATGGTGAATCATGGTTGAGTGTGGAAGTCTCTGAAAAGGGGCCAGAGGGAACAGAGCAGGGCGTAGAGAGTAACATGCAGAATATATAATACCCATTCCTGCCAACCTTCTCTGGCTCTGGGATATGTAAGAGAGAAAGAACTGGTATTCTGTTTGAGTCAAAGGAAGACCTCAACCCAATTGGACATTTCATTTCCATAAAAAAGATTTCTGAGTTTATACATTAGTGAGTATTGAGTCTGTGCTCTCCATTAATGTAAGACAGGAAGGAAATTCAGATCACCCAAAGTTAATGTGTGTGAGGCTCCATCGAAGCAGGGTGTGTGGATAGGGCTTTGGAGTCCAGTGACTACTGGAGTGAGTGGTGAAGGGAGGCTGGCCACTCTAGCCAGAATGGGATTTGAAAGTGCCCTATTGAAATTCCCACATTATTCACTGCTTTGGGTTAACACAGTGTTTCCAACTTTTTTAAGTTACTATTTATTTAGCAGATATTTACATAGTACCTGCTGTGTGCTGTCAGTATTAGAAGCACTAAGAATAAACAATGAAGAAAGCCCTTTCCTTTTGTGGGAAGAGGACGGATAAAAAGCAAGCAAGCAAGATAAAGTCCAGGTGTGGTAACTATTCTGAGGATGGTGTGTCAGGGAGAATAGTAGAGTGGAAGCGAGGGTAGAGGCAGCAGGAAAGGCACCCCCAGGAAGTCACATGTGAGCAGTTCCCTACTCCAGAGGAGTAGGAGCCACTCACGGGGTTGAGAAGAGGAGACTGAGCAGGGAAGAGCAAGGGCACAGGGCTCTGAGCATGGCTAGAGCTCTGAGCAGGGAGGCACCTACCATGTACCACGACCGACGCACCAAGTTAGAGTTTGGATTTTATTCTGATAATAAAGGGTTTTTTAAAGGGTAGTGACATGATTTGGTTTACTTTTTTTTGAGATAATCTCATTCTATCACCCTGAGTAGAGTGCTGTGGAGTCATAGCTCACAGCAACCTCAAACTCTTGGGCTCAAGTCATCCTCTTGCCTCAGCCTCCCAAGTAGCTGGGATTACGGTGTACACCACAAGGTCCATCTAATTTTTCTTTTTCTTTTTCTTTTTTTTTTTTTTTGAGACAGAGTCTTAAGCTATTGCCCTGGGTAGAGTGCTGTGGCGTCACAGCTCACAGCAACCTCCAACTCCTGGGCTTAAGTGATTCTCTTGCCTCAGCCTCCCAAGTAGCCTGGACTACAGGTGCCCACCACAACACCTGGCTATTTTTTGGTTGTAGTTGTCATTGTTTGGCAGGCCCAGGCTAGATTCAAACCCACCGGCTCTGGTATATGTGGCTGGTGCCTTAGCTGCTTGAGCTACAGGCGCCAGGCCCATCTAATTTTTCTTTCTTTTTTTTTGTAGTAATGAGTTCTTGCTCTTACTCAGGCTGGTCTTGAACTACTGAGTCTCAAGCAATCTGTACATCTCGGCCTCTCAGAGTGCTAGGATTACAGGTGTGAGCCGCCTTGACCTGGCCTGGTTTACATGTTTGTAGGATAAATTCAGGACTGGATTGGAGACAGAGTACAGGGGGAGGGGGTGTGCTGGGTGGTCAGAGTTGGGGTAGCAGCTGGGCACAGGAGAGAGGCACAGGATTCAAGCTGCCCAATGAGAGTGTGACTGATGGACTCCATGTAGTGGGTGTGGGATCAAGAATGGCTCCTAGGTCTGGTTCCTGAAGAAATGGGTGAATCAGTGCTGAGACCTGGAAAAGCACCAGTGTTGCTACTGGAATCGGTGTTCACTTTGGACCTATGAAAATCTGAAGTGACATCCACCTGGCAGTGTTAGGTAGATGAATATAAGTGTCTGAAGTTCAGGAGAGAGAGCTGGGTATCACCTGAATTGGGAGTCATAGGCTGCAGCAACTTCCAACAGCAGGCCAGACCTCATAGTCAGGGGCACAGTCCTCTACAATACTGCCCTTGCCTCAGACACCAGACACAAATTTGGGGGTCTCAGGTTACCCTGACTTCTGATCAGCTGGCTACAAATTCAGGGATTCTTGTTACCCCCTCAGGTTCAATAATTTGTTAGAACGACTGACAGAATTCAGGAAAGTGCTCTATATATAATTACAGTTTCATTGTAGCAAAATCTATTCAAATCAGGAGCAGCCAGAAAAAGACCCATAAAGCTATGTGTGGGATGGTTCCAGACACAAAACTTCCATTGCCCTTTTCTTGCGGAGTCAGGACATGTCACCCTGCCAGCACGTTGATGTGTGACAATATGCAGTGTTGCCAACCAAGGAAGCTCACCTGAGCTTTGGTGTCAGAGTTTTTGTCGGGGTTTCTTTACACAGGTATGATTGATGGAATCATCCGACACCAGAGTCAACTCAGTCTCTAGCCTCCCCCACTCCATGGAGGTTGGGCTCCAACCCCTAACCCTTGAATCAGGAGGTCGGTGTTTCAGGCCTGGGTAGCCCCCAGCCTAGTTATCTTCAACCTCTAGGGGCCTGCCATGAATAACAAAGACACTCCTATCTCTTAGGAAATTCCAAGGATTTACAGGCTACTTCCCAGGAACCAGGGACAAAGACCAGACAAATTATTACAGGTAGGTTGTTTTAAGGCTGAAGACTGAATGAGCTCTAGGGACAAAGACCTAAAGAGATCCCAGGTTTGAGCCTTGAGGGAAACCAGAAAAGCTGGCCCCTCGAGGCTAGGAGAGAATCTCTCAGGAGGAAGGAAGGAGTGTTTAACCACATCAGATGCCAAGGAGGGGCTGAGCGTGCCAGGCAGGAAAAAGCCTGTTGGATTTGGGATATTATTGTTGGTGACCTGGACTAAAGTTGTTTCAGTGGAGTGTGGGGACATATACTCGATTATCTGAAAAGAGAGTGGGAGTTGAAGAAGTGGTGACAGCAAGTGTCAGTACCTCCTGGTGAATCTTGCTATGGAAAGCAACAGAGATGACATGACATGAGCTGGGGTGGGGAGCACAGGGGTCTAGGGAGGGTGTTCTTTTAAGTTGAGAGATAACTAGATCATTGTTTCTGGTAGGACGCTTTCAACTGCTTTTGAACCCTGATTCAAACTGCCTTGCAGAATAAAGAAATGTATTCTCTTACATCACTAGAAGTCCTGAAGTAGTCACGTTCAGGTTTAGTTGGTTCAAGGACTCAGCTGTGTTTTCAAGGACCCAGCTTCTTTCCAACTCTTTGGTTGGATGTCAGTAATGTGGCATCATCCTCAGGCTGCTAGCTTGAAGGCTGTAGCTGCTCCAAGCATCACATTCAGACCCAGAAGAAAAAGAAAGCCCATCCTTTCCTGCACATTCTTAAAGAGAGAGGAAACCTTCCTGAGGCCTCCCAGCAAACCTTTCCTCATACTTCATTGGTCAGGATAAGGTCACATGTTTACCTCTGAATCTGTTACCTGCTGGTGACGAGAAAAGTAAAGTCTGGTAAAGGGGATGGGTCTAGAAGAGGAGGTAAGAGTGGAAAGTTAGTACATACCTGACACCCGGGCCAGGATGCCAGGCTGTATGGGGGCCCTTGTGAGGTTTGTGCAGCTTTCTACAGCAAGATTCAGCTGCCTAACTGCAGCAACCAGACTGGGGTTTTTCAGGCAAGCGTGACTGAGGAGAGGGGAGAAAAGGCGATGAGGGTGTTTGCCAGCAAGTGATTGGGCCGTATTGGAACACCTAGTTGCATCAGGAAGATAGAAAAAGGATGTGGAGCCAAGCACTGTGGCTCACATCAGTAATCCTAGCACTCTGGGATCTCAAGGCAGGTGAGTTGCTTGAGCTCAGGAGTTTGAGACCAGCCTGAGCAAGAGTAAGACCTCATCTTAGCTTGGGGCCTGTAGTTCAGCGGTTAGGGTACTGGCCACATACACTGGGGCTGGCGGGTTCCAACCTGGCCTGGCCCTGCCAAACAACAGTGACAACAACAACAACAACAACAAAATAGCTGGGCGTTGTGGCGGGTGCCTGTAGTCCCAGCTACTTGGGAGGCAG
>NW_003852448.1:9251751-9253446 GCF_000181295.1 Otolemur garnettii | reverse complement strand
GCCGAGCCTTTTTTTTTTTTCTTTTTGAGACAGTCTCACAGTCATTCTGGGGTTAAATGCCATGGCAACCTATCTCACAGCAACCTCAGACTTTTGTGTCTAATGAACCTCCTGAGTACCTGGAACTACAGATTCCTACCACAATGCCTGGCTAGTTTTTAGAAGAGATGGGGTCTCGTTCTTGCTCAGGCTGGTCTCGAACTCCTCAGCTCAAGCATCCACCCGCCTTGGCTTCCCAGAATGCTAGGATTATAGTTGTGAGCTACTGCGCCTGGCCTGCCTGATCAATTTTGATTGGGACAGAGAGGGAAGGCTGGGCCCACTCCATATAAGGGTATTGTTTAGGGATAGGCCTGGTCAGACACCAGTGAGCATCAGGGGTTGGGTGGAAACGGAGCAGATGTGGCCTGAGAAGTGGTATCCAGGGAGCAATTGGCCCTGGACAGAGGTGGGGTAGGAAAACAGAGGATGGCAAGAAAGTGTGGGGGCAGATGTAAACTTCACTTTCCTTAGAGTTCTTCCACAGGCTGCCCCTAATTATGGGAGCTGGGCTCCTCAGGAGAAGGAATCAGACTGGAGACAGGGGAGGTGACAGAAGGTGGAGGTTTCAGAAAACTCCAGGTGGCTCGGTGCCCTTAGCTCAATGGTTAGGGCATTGGCCACATGCACTGGGCTACTGGGTTTGAACCAGCCAGGGCCTGCTAAACAATGACAGCAATAACAACAAAAAATAGCCGGGCATTGTGGTGGGTGCCTATAGTCCCAGCTACTTAGGAGGCTGAGGCAAGAGAATTGCTTAAGCTGGAGTTGGAGGTTGCTGTGAGCTGTGATGTCATGGCATTCTACCGAGGGTGTGATAGTGAAACTCTGTCTCAAAAAAAAAAAAAAAAAAAAAAGCAGCACACGGGATAGCTTTTCTGTCAGCCTAAGATCACCATTCTGATGCCCAGAATGTGCTTTGTCCCTACAGAGCCCCAAAGTGGTAGAGAGCTGTACACTCATGGTCTGGACACTCTAGGGTGCAAGGAAAGGGGGCACAGGAGCCCTACTTCCCAGGGAAGCAGTTGGGGCAGCTACTTCCACACAGAGGTGGGGAGGGTCCAGGGCTGAGGTAGGACTCACACTGTCCCAGCTGCCCGCCCTGATTCACAAGTCAGATGCCACTTGCCTAATGGAGACCCGACTGCCAGTCACCTGGTGCTTATGGTCCCAGCTTCCTGCATTCCATTCCTATGACCTCAGACAGGTTTCACTTTAGATAAGGCCTGGCAAATTCTTCCCTTCCGGTTGTCCACTGGACTACAATCAAGTCTTGTTATTTCTGGACAGTTCTACCTTCCGCACTGACTTCTGGGTAGGAGCCTGTTATCCGTAAGCCCCGAGTGTCATGCAGGGCTTCATGGCGTTCCTGTGTGCTGTCCGCTCAATCCACTTCTGGCTCTCCATAGGGGGATGTCTTTGGCGGGCCGGGGGTCACATAGATCGTGACTGTTCATCTTGCTCAGTCCTCTCATTTTTAGTGAAACTGAGGTCCAGGTAGCTTGTGACCTGGGCCCCCTCGTCAGAGCAGTGGGGGGTTGTGGACGAGAACGTTGTCAGCATGTCACCTCTTTGTGTCTCCCCCAGGTGATAGCCTGCTGATGGCGAAGAACCCGCCTCCAGCCCCGCCGCAGCCCCAGCCCCAGCCCCAGCCCC
>NW_003852448.1:9247779-9251611 GCF_000181295.1 Otolemur garnettii | reverse complement strand
GAGCGGAGAGGGCGGTGTGGGAGGCGGTGGCGGTGGCGGCGGCGATGCCGTCGCGGGCACGGGAGGCGGCTGCGGCAGCTGCTGTCCTGGTGGCCTGCGGCGGAGCCTGCTCCTGCACGGCGCCCGCACCAAGCCCTACTCGTGCCCAGAGTGCGGCAAGAGCTTCGGTGTGCGCAAGAGCCTCATCATCCACCACCGCAGCCACACCAAGGAGCGGCCCTACGAGTGTGCCGAGTGTGAGAAGAGCTTCAACTGCCACTCGGGCCTCATCCGCCATCAGATGACGCACCGAGGCGAGCGGCCCTACAAGTGCTCCGAATGTGAGAAGACCTACAGCCGCAAGGAGCATCTGCAGAACCATCAGCGGCTGCACACGGGCGAGCGTCCCTTCCAGTGCGCTCTGTGCGGCAAGAGCTTCATCCGCAAGCAGAACCTGCTCAAGCACCAGCGCATCCACACGGGCGAGCGGCCCTACACGTGCGGCGAGTGCGGCAAGAGCTTCCGCTACAAGGAGTCGCTCAAGGACCACCTGCGTGTGCACAGCGGAGGCCCTGGCATTGGCGCCCCAAGGCCGCTGCAGCCTCCACCAGAGCGAGACTAGGGCTGGGAGGGGGGGAGGGAACAGACTGGGCGCGTGGGGATGGCCAGACCCTACCGCCCCAGCGTTCTTTCCCGCCCTCTACCTGCTGGAAATCGGGAACAAGAATTGCACTCCAGATGGGGGCCCCCGAGGGCTGGGCAGGGGTACCCCAGATACGTCTGGCCTGAATGGACAACCCAGCTCATCTCATAGGGTGAACCCAACGGCTGGGGAAGGTGTCACAGGGACAGCAAGGCAGCAAGAGTCTTCGGGCACCCCCATCAGACCAGCCAGGTGCCCTTTGGCCACTAGGGCCACAGATTGTGGTCAGGGGAAATGACCAGGGAGTCTCAGAACCCTTCTGAGATAAGGAACTAAGGATCTAAGGTTAGGAGATACCCTGAAAAAGGAAGCGAAGGTCTAACGGTAAGCTGAGGGATATGCTAAGGGTTAACATGTTTATGACAACACTGCCTCGCGTTTGAATAGCGCTTTATACTTTTTAAAAAGTGTTTTCTATCCGTTATCTATTTTCATCCTTAGCCTATCCCTCTGAAGATAGGTAGGGTTGAATGTTCTTGACTTGGTGACTGAGGAAAGTGAGACACACGTGACATGGTTTACCCACGATCACGCATGAATGGGGTGCAGCGGCCCAGGTGCCCGCCCCAGTGCAGGGTCCCCACCACACACGCTGCCTACCTCCGTGGTTGGAGAGACTGCTCTGGCCTGGCCTTCCTGGGCTCTCTCCTCTCCCTTTCCTCCACTTGACCCACCAAAATAAAATAAACCCAGAAGCAACAGGGGGCCAACTCATGGGTTACCGGGAATAGGGGATAAACTGGCTAAAAAACACCCCATGCTATGCTTCTGGAAACCTCTTTATAAGTGAGAGCTTCTAGAAGCATCCTGCAAAGCTCCAGTCTGTCCTTCCCACTTCCAGTCCCTCAGTCTGGTGCAGGAGGTCTTTTCACTGCTCAAAATAGTGCCCTGGCCCTCCAGAGGAAGCTGGTGCCCTGGTTCAGACCTCACCTCGATTTATCCCAGTTTCCCCAGGGCAAAGGTAAGGGAGAGGCTTCATTGCAAGAGCAGCCATCTAGAAAGTGAGTCTCTTCCTTGGAGGGCTGGGCAAACAGGTGCTAGAGTCTGAGCCTCGGTCTCTCTGCCCTGGGCCTCCCAATTGGTGCTATCTGTTAACTGACCATGCTCCTGGACATGGACACAGACCCTACTGTGCTCTGGACCCTGCAGGCGCCCTGGGAAGCGCCCAAAGGACTCCCTTTCATGTTGGTGCATCTGCTCCGTGGCTCTGGGTGACATGTCCTGAGGAGCCACAGTCTCCATTTCAGCATCTTGCATGGCCAAGCGCGGGGTGGGGTGGCATGCCCCAGGACCCTGTTTTGTTTGTGTCAAAAATGACTTTTCCTGCTCTTCCTATGGATCCCACTTCTCTCCCAGCCAGGGGAACAGTGGGCAGCCAGCGCCTGGCACCACTTTGTGAGCTCTCTGCTTCTGCCCCTGCCCTCATCGCGCTGCTCTGCTTTCCTCAGACCCCTTTTTGCCGTGCAAAGGGAATTCTTGAAATTGAATAAAAGGTATCCAGATTGCGGACTGCATGTTCACAAAGCCAGGGGTTCTCCAGCTTGGCTTCCTACAGTAAAGCCTCAACTGGAATCCAATTAACTGGGATTTTTTTGTTTCTTCATTCTGCTTTTTGAAGGAGGCACATCTTAAGAAAATAAGTTGAAGTGAGAAATTAAACACAGACAAGGTTCAGTAGAGTTTTCTTAGAGCAGAAAGCGACCCTCCAAGTCAGCCAGTGAGTAGGAGAGGACAGCATGCTACCTTTCAGAAGCATACACAGAAAGTTAATATTTTAATCTAAATCATGAAAAATAAGATGGAATTGTATTTGGCTGTTGGCAGGATGAGGAAGGGGAGAAATCACTGAGACATGCATTTAAAACGGCTGAACACATAATCTGATCTCTATTCTATCCTCAAGGCGCTGATTCCCAAGGAAGTTTAGTAAGGAAGCTAGTGATAGCCAACACTGAGTCTCTGGTTTCTTGGGTCCTGCACTGGTGGTCCCCATTGCACCATGAGTTGTCTCACCCCTCAGCACAGGTCTCATGGTGAGCTCTACCCCATTACCTCTATACCATGTCTGATCAGGGCAGGTGTTGAAGGGGTGCAAATGAGCAGAGCTGGGAAACAGACCCATGTGAAGAGGAAACTGGCAGCCCAAGGCAGTGTGGTTTGCTTGACAACAGAGCTCTATGAGGAGTAGGACTCATGATACAGTAAATAAAAGCTGGGACATAAAGGATGAGTTGGATGGGGTAAGGGAGGGGAAAATTGGAGAGAAACAAAACGGAGACTGGTGGGGCCAGAGGCAGTGGAAATGGGCAGTGAAGATGTAGGTGGGATGGTTGGGTGTTGGGGTGCAGCCAGGCCATGGAGGTCCTTGAACACCAGGCTTCATAGATAACATACCACTTAGCCTGGGGTCCACCATGCTGCAGCCTCTTCAGAATCCTATAGAAACAGAATGCATAACTCTGAAAGGCCAGAGAGGATGGAATGGAAATCTTGGGCAGGTTTAAGTCAGACACCGTTGGAAAGTGAGAGAAACCAGAAGCACTATTGTTTTATGATCACGGAGTCCGGCACCAGGCTCAACGCCTGTGCTCAGTGGTTAGGGTGCCAGCCACATGCACCAGGGCTGGTGGGTTCGATCCTATCCAGGGCCTGCTAAAACAACAATGACAACAATAATAACAACAACAAAAGAAATAGCCAGGCGTGGTGGGCACCTGTAGGCCCAGGTACTTGGGAGGCTGAGGAAAGAGAATGGTTTAAGCCCAAGAGTTTGAGGTTGCTGTGAGCTGTGACGGCGACACAGACTCTTGTCTCAGAAAAAAAAAAAAAAAAAAAAGGAGTCTAGCACCATAGCTGGCTCCCTGAAATCTGGCCCCTGGGTATTGGCTATGGGTGGGGAGAAAGAGGAAAAGGAGGGAACTTTACCCCAGGCTGGAGATTAACCAGTCTGTGCCTCTAAGTTTACAGTACTGGTCCATCCAATTACTATTGTTGTTTTTGTTTGTTTGTCTGTTTTGTGACAGAGCCTCAAGCTGTCCCCCTGGGTAGAGTGCTATGACATCACAGCTCACAACAACCTCCAACTCCTGGGCTCAAGTGAGTCTCCTGCCTCAGCCTCCCAAGTAGCTGGGACCACAGGCACCCGCCACA